>NW_018408802.1:587614-605048 GCF_002113885.1 Mizuhopecten yessoensis | reverse complement strand
CTCATGGTCCTGACAAAGTGTTGTTATTTTTCGGGTCGATCAGAAATCCAATATGGCCGCCACGGCCGCCATTTTGAAAAACTATTTCAAACTTAAAGTCAAGTTCTGCTAGGCCGATTGAACTGAAAGTTTGTAGGAATGATCAGCTCATGGTCCTGACAAAGTGTTGTTATTTTTCGGGTTAATCAGAAATACAATTTGGCTGCCATGGCCGCTATTTTGCTACTAAATTCTAATAGGCTGATCTCACTTAAAATTGGTCTAGGAATGATCAGCTCATGGTCCTGACAAAGTTAAGTTAACCTTATACTATTTTTTACTCAAATTGGTACATATTTCAACAAAAAAATAATAATACTGTAGACTCAGGTGACCGTTAAGGCCCATGGGCCTCTTGTTATCTACTGATAAGGTACTCCCTGTTTTTATTATCTACCGATATGGTACCCCTGTTTTTATAATCTACCGATATGGTACTCCTGTTTTTATTATCTACTGATATGGTACTCCTGTTTTTATTTTGTAATGAGTCAGAAGCTATAACTTTGCAACCAACATTTACTTACACAGAGCCAGAGTACAAGAGTCGTCTGTTCCTGGACTGTTGTGGTTTGGTGCGTCAGGTGATGCGAGATCTTCGTAAAGACTTCGGGTTCCGCCTTGGGCCATGGAATCAGGCATACATGTTTGATATACTGCCAATTGCTGTGGAAAGAGAGGAAGACATGAAACCTGGAGACCTTGTGTTTATATCAGGAACATACCCACGTCCTAATGGTATGTAAAAACGGGGAACATACCCACACCCTAATGGTATGTAAAAATTGGGACATACCCACGCCCTAATGGTATGTAAAAACGGGGAACATACCCACGCCCTAATGGTATGTAAAAATGGGGACTTACCCACGCCCTAATGGTATGTAAAAACGGGGAACATACCCCGCCCTAATGGTATGTAAAAACGGGGAACATACCCACACCCTAATGGTATGTAAAAACGGGGAATATACCCACGCCCTAATGGTATGTAACAATTAGAGGCCCAGAGGGCCTGTATCGCTCACCTGAATATGTTTAAAATAATTGGTATGAAGTAAAGATATAGCATTCCATGGTACATATAGGTGCTGTAAATATAGATGAAATTTCAGAAAGATCGATCCAGTACTTGAGGTATAGCGAGAACAAACTTCAAAGAGAGCCCCCCCCCCCCACTATGCCCAGACCTAGGGAGGTCAGACCCACCGTTTATACAAAATTGAGTCCCCTTGGCCCAAGGATGCTCCAGACTAAATAAGGATAAAATCCTGTCATTCGTACAGAAGAAGAATTTGCTTTGTTTTCCCTATTGGGCCCTGCCCTGCTGTCCCTATAGGGGGCCACACTCACTATTCATACAAAATTGAGTCCCTTTTGTCTAAGATCCTTCAGACCAAATTGAGAAGAAATCCCTTCATCCATATGGTAGAAGAAGGATTTTAAAGGTTTATTTCTATTTCTCCTATTGGGCCCCGCCCTTCTGCCCCCTTGGAGACCACACCCACTGCTTATACAAAATTGAGTCCCCTTGGCTCAAGGATGCTCCAGACTAAATTAGGATAAAAACCCTTAATCCCTATGGTAGAAGAAGGATTTTAAAGGTTTTACCTCTATTTCCCTTATTGGGCCCCCCCTCTCTGCCTCCAGGGGGGTCAGACACACCATTTATACAATATTGGTTCCCCTTCACCCAAGGATGCTTCATACCAATTTTGGACAAAATCCTGTCATTCCTACAGAAGTAGAAGGATTTTAAGGAATTTGCTGTTTCCCCTATTGGGCCCCTCCTCCCTTCTGCCCCCAGTGTGGCCACACTCACTGTTTACAAGAAATTGAGTCCCTTTTGCCCAAAGGATGCTCCAGGCTAATTAGGATAATATCCGTTAATCCCTATGGTAGAAGAAGGTTTATAAAAGTTTTACCTCTATTTCCCCTATTGCCCAATGCCTCTCAGGTCCCAGGGGGGCCACACCTACCGTTTATACAAAATTGATTCATCTTTACCCAAAGATGCTCCACACCAAATATGGACCAAATCCTTTCATTCCTACAGAAGGAGAAGGATTTTAAAGAATAATTTGCTATGTTTCCCCTATTGGGCCCACCTCCCCTTTGGCCCCTGGGAGGCAATACCCACGGTTTATACAAAATTGGTTCCCCTTCACCCAAGGATGCTGCAGACCAAATATGAAACAAATCCTTTCATTCCTACAGAAGAAGAAGGATTTTAAAGAATTTGCTATATTTTTCCTATTTGGCACCGCGCCTCAGTGCCCAGGGGGGTCAGACCCACCGCTTATACAAAATTGGTTCCCCTTAACCCAAGGATGCTCCACACCAAATATGGACCAAAGCTTTTCATTCCTGCAGAAGAAGAAGGATTTTAAAGAATAATTTGCTATGTTTCCCCTATTGGGCCCCGCCCCTCAGGACCCTGGGGGGCTAGACCCACAGTTTATACAAAATTGGTTCCCCTTCATCCAAGGATGCTTAAAAGACCAAAAATGGAACAAAACCTTTCATTCCTACAGAAGAAGAAAGATTTTAAGGAATTTGCTATGTTTCCCCTAATGGGCCCCGTTCCTCAGCCCCCAGGGGGGCCAGACCCACCATTTATACAAAATTTGTATCCTTTCCCCCAAGAATGCTTCAGACCAAATATGGAACAAATCCTTTCATTCCTACAGAAGAAGAAGGATATTAAAGAATTTGCTGTATTTCCCCTATTGGGCCCCGTCCCTCAGCCCCAGGGGGGCCAGACCCACCATTTATACAGTATTTGTTTCCCTTTCCCCAAGGATGCTTCTGACCAACTTTGGTCAAAATCTACTTGGCT
The DNA here is from genome assembly GCF_002113885.1 of Mizuhopecten yessoensis. NCBI lineage: Eukaryota > Metazoa > Mollusca > Bivalvia > Pectinida > Pectinidae > Mizuhopecten > Mizuhopecten yessoensis. The sequence continues at coordinate 602,170 of NW_018408802.1, read as the reverse complement.
GTTCAGGACAAGTAGCGTTTTAAAGGAAAAGTTGACGGACGGACGACAGACGATGTGGTATGGCATAAACTCACCATGGTCCTTCGGACCAGGTGAGCTAAAAACGGGGAATATACCCACACCCTAATGGTACATTTATATAAACGGGGAATATATAAACGGGGAACATACCCCGCCCTAATGGTTCATTTATATAAACAGGGAACATACCCACACCCTAATGGTATGTAAAAACAGGGAATATACCCACGCCCTAATGGTACATTTATTTAAACGGGGAATATTATATATAAACGGGGAACAAACGTGGAATGTACCCACGCCATAAAGGTATATAAAAACGGGGAATATACCTAGCCCTAATGGTACATTTATATAAACGGGGAATATTATATATAAACGAGGAACAAACGGGGAATATACCCACACCATAAAGGTATATAAAAACGGGGAATATACCCACGCCGTAAAGGTATATAAAAACGGGGAACATACCCACTCCATAAAGGTATATAAAAACGGGGAATATACCCACGCCATACAGGTATATAAAAACGGGGAATATACCCACGCCGTAAAGGTATATAAAAACGGGGAACATACCCCCGCCATAAAGGTATATAAAAACGGGGAATATCCCCACGCCATAACGGTATATAAAAACGGGGAATATACCCACGCCATAAAGGAATATAAAAACGTGGAATATACCCACGCAATAAAGGTATATAAAAACGGGGAATATACCCCCGCCCTAATAGTACATTTATATAAACGGGGAATATTATATATATACTGGGAACAAACGGGGAATATACCTACACCATGAAGGTATATAAAAACGGGGAATATACCAACGACATAAAGGGATATAAAAACGGGGAATATACCCACGCCCTAATGGTACATTTATTTAAACGGGGAATATTATATATAAACGGGGAACAAACGTGGAATGTACCAACGCCATAAAGGTATATAAAAACGTGGAATATACCCACGCAATAAAGGTATATAAAAACGGGGAATATCCCCACGCCATAAAGGTATATAAAAACGTGGAATATACCCACGCAATAAAGGTATATAAAAACGGGGAATATACCCACGCCATAAAGGAATATAAAAACAGGGAACATACCAACGCCATAAAGGGATATAAAAACGGGGAATATACCCACGCCATAAAGGAATATAAAAACGTGGAATATACCCACGCCATAAAGGAATATAAAAACAGGGAACATACCAACGCCATAAAGGAATATAAAAACGGGGAATATACCCACGCCATAAAGGGATATAAAAACGGGGAATATACCCACGCCATAAAGGAATATAAAAACGGGGAATATACCCACGCCGTAAAGGTATATAAAAACGGGGAACATACCCACTCCATAAAGGTATATAAAAACGGGGAATATCCCCACGCCATAACGGTATATAAAAACGGGGAATATACCCACGCCATAAAGGGATATAAAAACGGGGAATATACCCACGCCCTAATGGTACATTTATATAAACGTGGAATATTATATATATACGGGGAACAAACGGGGAATGCGTTTTAAAGGAAAAGTTGACGGACGGACGACAGACGATGTGGTATGGCATAAACTCACCATGGTCCTTCGGACCAGGTGGGCTAAAAACGGGGAATATACCCACACCCTAATGGTACATTTATATAAACGGGGAATATTATATATATACGGGGAACAAACGGGGAATGCGTTTTAAAGGAAAAGTTGACGGACGGACGGACGACAGACGATGTGGTATGGCATAAACTCACCATGGTCCTTCGGACCAGGTGGGCTAAAAACGGGGAATATACCCACACCCTAATGGTACATTTATATAAACGGGGAATAATATATATAAACGAGGAACAAACGGGGAATATACCCACCCCATAAAGGTATATAAAAACGGGGAATATCCCCACGCCATAACGGTATATAAAAACGGGGAATATACCCACGCCATAAAGGAATATAAAAACGTGGAATATACCCACGCCATAAAGGAATATAAAAACGGGGAATATACCCACGCCCTAATGGTACATTTATTTAAACGGGGAATATTATATATAAACGGGGAACAAACGTGGAATGTACCAACGCCATAAAGGTATATAAAAACGTGGAATATACCCACGCCATAAAGGAATATAAAAACGTGGAATATACCCACGCCATAAAGGAATATAAAAACGTGGAATATACCCACGCAATAAAGGTATATAAAAACGGGGAATATCCCCACGCCATAACGGTATATAAAAACGGGGAATATACCCACGCCGTAAAGGTATATAAAAACGGGGAATATACCCACACCATAAAGGTATATAAAAACGGGGAATATTCCCACGCCATAAAGGTATATAAAAACAGGGAACATACCAACGCCATAAAGGTATATAAAAACGGGGAATATACCCACACCATAAAGGTTTATAAAAACGGGGAACATACCCACGCCATAAAGGTATATAAAAACGGGGAACATACCCACGCCATAATGGTATATAAAAACGGGGAATATCCCCACACCATAAAGGTTTATAAAAAAGGGGAACATACCCACGCCAAAAAGGTAAATAAAAACGGGGAATATACCCATGCCATAAAAAACGGGGAATATTATATATATACGGGGAACAAACGGGGAATATACCTACACCATAAAGGTATATAAAAATGGGGAATATACCCACACCATAAAGGTTTATAAAAACGGGGAACATCCCCACGCCATAAAGGTATATAATAATGGGGAACATACCCACGCCATAATGGTATATAAAAACGGGGAACATACCCACGCCATAAAGGTATATAATAACGGGGAACATACCCACGCCATAAAGGTATATAAAAATGGGGAATATACCCATGCCATAAAGGTATATAAAAACGGGGAACATACCCACGCCATAAAGGTATATAAAAACGGGGAACATCCCCACGCCCTAAAGGTATATAAAAACGGGGAACATACCCACTCCATAAAGGTATATAAAAACGGGGAACATCCCCACGCCCTAAAGGTATATAAAAACGGGGAACATACCCACGCCATAAAGGTGTATAAAAACGGGGAACATACCCACGCCATAAAGGGATATAAAAATGGGGAATATACCCACGCCATAAAGGTATATAAAAACGGGGAATATACCCACACCATAAAGGTATATAAAAACGGGGAACATACCCAAGCTCAAGTATTATTGTTGTCTGTCAGTTGTATTCCATCCTTGTAAGTGCTATTTCTCAGAAAGTTTTGACAGGATCTTTCTCAAATTTAACATAAAGGTTTCATTTTGTAACTGATGGGGAAGTCAAGATGCCACCTTGAATTTAGAGAGTTAAGGTTTGCTAGGCTATTTCTCAGAAAGTGCTGCAGGGATTCTCTCCAATTTCTCTTGAAGGTTCCCCATGGTCTGTTTAAAGTTTTATACATTTAATCTTTGGACTGATCATAAAACCAAGATGGCCTCAATCCAACATGTAAGAGAGAGAAGTCATCAATCATTCATAGTAGAACAAGTGGAACGCCCTTAATTAGCCTTAGCTGTTACATATATGTAATAGGACGTTAAACAAAATAGAATCAAGAACAAGTGAAGATAGATGGTGACAAGGTCCCTCTGGGTACTGTATACCGGGAAATGTTCGGCCTTCAACGGTAAATCATAAATGTAATGATAAATTCACCCTCATTACAGAGGGCGAAAATAGGAGAAAATTAAACCGCAGCGAAGATTTCCCAGTATACAGTATGTTGTGTCCATGATGAACAGGTCCCACCATCACCAACGCTTTGAGTCTGCCTTGAAAACATAGTAGAAGTAAACTTTAGTAAATGGAGTTATCAGGTTATTCTAGGTATTTTGAGTCTCCTTGAAAACACAGTAAAAGTAAACTTAGAAGTTACCAGGGTATTCTAGGTATAGAGACTTTTGATTACAATGCTTCAGCTCGACAACAGAAGCACCTAATGACCCATGTGGAGATTTGGGCAGGAGATGGAACCAAAACTATAGGGGCACGCTGGAACAACGGCAAGGTACAGCTCTGGGATGACTACCGATTTGAAGCCAAGAGTTTCGTCAACGCCAAATACCACTTCCGGTCTATAGATACATGGCTACAAGGCATCTGCCGCAGGTCAGTTTAACTGGTCATTTATAATTCTCAAAACATATACATCATATTATACTCATCATTAATTCTCTACCAATTTGAGGCTTCGGTTTACTTGCTGATTTATTTTGTATGGTTATTTTTGGTAAACATAATGTGTTACTAAAGCAGGGGTGTGGTGGACAATGGGTGGTGTATAAAAAAATCTTCCTATAGACATTGATAATGGTTCTGGTCAGTAATCAGCCACGCCCTTTTTGATATACCAGTAAATATGATGATGACAATTAAACAGCAACGATGGCTGATGAATTACAAAAATGAAGTTATTTTTTTTAAACAATAAAGTAATTACAAAAAGAATTTTCTTGTTACTGCTAATATGTTCATATAGGCAAAGTGAAGATTCAATTAGCATGATTAGCTGCTGAGACTGAAATTCAAAGATGATGATGTCATTTGGTAAAATATTTCAGAATTGAGTTGTTTTGAACTGAAGCTTGTTTCCTAAATTTGTCTGTTTAAAACAGTCCATTAAACCGAATAGTAATCTGTGAACAACTTATATCTGCTCTTACATTTTGTAATGGAAAACTCTGTTTTGTAACATGATCTTAAAATAAACCCGAGTTCTGTAGAAACCCTGAGTCATGACTAGTTTTACCTGTGAAATAAAGATCAGCAAAGATTTAAAAGTTTTCCAGAATTTTAATGACAGATAATGTATACAGATTGTTTTGGCAGCTTCAGTAATTAAGGTAATGTCTAGTCTTGTTTATTGTTTGTATATTTAAATGTTGGTATTACAGGCCAAAATAATTGGCAGACATATGAGAAGTTCCTTTACAGCTGTGATAATATATTTAAGATAGTGGTTATCAACAGGACAGTGTTTCTACTGATCTTTAATCAGGACATAGTATCAGTTCCTACTAGTCTACTTAATTACTTACCCCACATGTTTACCTTATTTACTGTATTATAACCAGGTGCTTAAAAATCTGTGGTTGGAAGCTCTTGATCATAATGAAAATTTGAGGATCGATGTCAAATTCCGATTTTTTATAGGTAACCAGGACAATTTTTTTTTTATTTCATAGGCAATTTATCCTAATTGAATAAAAACAAGTACTGTATGTTGGCATGATGGCCAAGATAATTGGCAGACAAGACCATCATAGCTACGATAATGTATTAAGGTTTGGGTAATTAACATAACAGTTTTTCCATTGAAATTTAGTCAGGTCGTAGAACAAGTGCTGGAGAGTTTATGGTTACAATTCTTTACCTACTTTAGTTGCCCAGGTATAAATCATATGGTTGGGCGCACTCATAGAATCTTTTAGAATGTTGTCACTTTCCATTTTCTGTTTGAAATTGATGGTGAAAGTACGAATTTTCAAGGAAATGTTACATTTAATCTTAATGGAACTAAGCTTACTTTTAAAACAATAATTAATGTGGGTACCTGACACTGACAGGTGATCAACTTCAGGTTTTGTATAACGAATTGTGCAATTTTTCACAAATGAAAGAGAGCAGTATTTTTTGTTTTGAAACTGTCAGCTAGACCACATTTATATCAGACAGGTATAAACTTACAGACACAGAAAGTCTGGGGTGGTGCAGCTGTAGCCCACAGATCAATAATCACTTTACCTACATCACCTTTGAACTTACCTGTACCTTTTTTCATTAAAGGCTATAAATAAAACACAATGGTACATTTGTAAGTATTCATTAGGTTCCGACCTGAACAGTTGGGAACTATTTATGGTTTCAGAAAGTATTTGATACCAATATCTTCCTCATAGTGAAAAACATAATCAGGACAGCAGTCCTGGTATGAAGTATATAGCATTTGTACATGTGTCCATATATCACATTCAATTGTCCATAACAAATGTTTTCAGTGATGAAAGCTAACCATGCTGATTTTGTTCAGTAAAAGACCCCTGTAACATGATTCCAACCCAGTATTTCCCTCTGGCTTGATCAGAATCAATACTTAAGTATAGCAGCATCATGCTACTACACCTAGTCTCAGGTGGACAGCCTACAACCTGTAATGTATCAGCCATATAGTGCCAGGGATCCAGGTAATGTTTCTGTCTCGACACATTGGTCATTTTACTTTTGCCCATGGTAGCAAACAGTCCTGTTTTTTTGTTGAGCCTGACGTGACGTTACTGCAGTTATAACTTCAACACAGCCTGTGTCCACAAGAACAGTGTTTAGTAATAATTTATTAGATATAGTTGATATTTAGAAAAAACAATGTTGAGTCATAATAAAGAAAAAAAATAAACAGGATCCAATAGTTTTATTGTTTAGCAATAATGTAAAACAGTTGCTAATTATTAAAAGATTAAAAGATATCTTTCTTACGTCTATGTGGTATGCAACATACAGTTCTTTTCAAACATCTTCCATGATGTGTGGAAGCAGATTTCTCTAGCAGTAGGACGGAAAGACACCAACTGTTCCATTTGAAAAGCATTAATTATAACATGTAATAGTATTGCTTTGTATATAGGAAGAGTAAGACATGTTTAGTAGGAACACCCTTATTGTGATGTCATGAGTACTGCAAACTGATTCAGATTCCCCAGCTCAACTTACTTCTATGTAAGTATATGTCCATATTGTGAATTTCACTTAGCAAATTATTGTCTATTACAAAGCAATTTAGCCGTCCCCTCAGGTGAAATTCAGTGTCATTATTTCCCAAGTCTGAAGTCAGTGATTATGACCGTGGTCAACAAGAGGTGCCAGAGGGGGACCTGTCAGCTTCTTGTTTTTATACACTTTGTAGGACTACTGAACATAGTGTCTGATTTATACATTATTATCGTTGTTTTGTGGTAGATCATGTTTATCCTGCATTTTAATCTAAAATATACAACTTGGACTTCTAATACAGCAATTTGGTATACTCCTTAGATACTAAAATTAATCTTCATATATTTGTGTGTCATTGTAGCTTCTGCCCCGAACATAAATGGCGGCGCTCCTTCAGCCCTAGTAAAAAGTCTATATTCTCGTTAGACCTAGACAAGGATAAGGCAAATGGACAGAAACCAGACAGTAATGCAAAGAAACAAGATAAGGACATACCTGTGACAGCCAGTTCCCCGGGGAAGGAGGAGGAGTTAGAGGAGGAGCAGCTGGATGAGGATATGGAAGAGGAAAATGAGGAGGAGGAGGAGGTGGAGCCTGCCTGTGAAAGTGAGGAGGAAGGATTGGACTGTTCCCCACGGGAACCTCAATTCCTAATGTCTCCTCACAATGCCTCCGGGAAGGTGAAGTACAATGGCTCAAGTAAACGGTTTCCACAGCGCCAACCACACTCTGCCAACAACACCCCAGTGAACGACAGCGAGGAGGAAAGCGAGGACGAAGAAGACCTAAACATAGGGGGCAAAATGGCCAGTCTAGACATCAGTGAGACCTCTGTGACCAGGCTTGGCAGACTTCATCGGAGTCACACGGACATTTTGTCAGGGCGAAGTATAGCAGATTACAAGTCACAGCGACTTCTCTCGCAGAGTGTGCAGGAACTGCCCACTCGATTTCCTGTTATCATCAACGATGTTGGCAAAGCTAAGCCTAATAATAGAAACGGTTATGAACGAATGAAAAATCTAGCCTCCCCTAGGAACTCTCTTCCTGTCAAACAAGAAAAAATGTTCAAGACAAAGAAAAAGTCACTAGAGGAGAGGCGGAGGATTTTCGGCGATTTGGAGCAGTCTAGATCTGTACTGTTGATTGATAATGATAGTTCAGATGAGGACATCAATGATATTAGTACTGCGATTACAATTAACAAAATCAAATCTGCTGATGTACTTGTCAATCCGTCATCTGATCAACTTCCTGATCCATCGTCAGATCATCTTGTCAAACTGCCGTTAGATGAATTTGTTAATCTGTCATCAGATGAGCTAGAGGATGTAACAGAAAATGGACTTAGAGAAAATAACATAACAGAGCAATTCAATGAAGATGATATCACAAAGGAAGATGGATTTTGCACTGGTGTTTGTAAAGGACAAGAGTTAAATGACAGAAAGGACAGCAGCAAAGATGATGACAAGTACGACAGTGAGGATGAAGACTTTGTTAATACCGTACAGACAGCATCATCAACACTGAGCCAGGATGACAAAGACGATGCTGAGGAGGAGGATTCATCTCAAGGTGACCATGTTGTCACCAATTAACCTTGTGACCCCGCCGTCATGAAACAGTCATGTGATGACGGGTTATTAGGTTAATTAATATTATTAAGTTGTTTTTGTTATTGAGTTGTGACATGGTGACTTATAATCTCATATATTGCCTCCAGACATTCAGCAATTTTATCTCACAGCTTTGCCGGCAATTACTTTCTCATCAATTCTAGACTGGTAGATGCCATTCTTTATAAGATAAATAGTGCAAATAGTCTGGTCTGGTTGAATATAAATAAATGACAAAAATTACAATTTTATTTTCAGAATGTTTTCAAATAAACATTGAAATTATATACATTAACTAGAATAACACCTCAGACATAATCACTAGTATTTTTACTTAAACTTTTTTACATTTCTCAAAAGTTTCATTAGAGCTTTGAATGGATAAGAATACATGTTCTGTAGAATCTTCAAAAGTTTCCTAAAATAATTCAAAATGACTTGAGTGGTTCTCCCATCAATTAACTTTGTAAAAAAAAATGTTCATGTTTCTAAATAGATGTTTTAGAGCTGTGGAGCTCTTTTAGAAAGAAAAGCATGGATTTATATAGCAGTCAGGTAGCATACAGCCTTAAGTGAAACAAACTGTGTAATGTTTACACACTCGGTCTTAAGTCAAGCAGGCCTTTTTCAATTACGGCATGCAATTTAAGACACGTAGTTAGCCTTGTTCACTTTGGATACTCAATATAAGCCAGCCAGGCCAAATGTTCAGTTTGGACACTTAGCATAAGTCAGCAGGCTGTGCTCAGTTTGGACACTTAGCATAGGTCATCAGGCTGTTATCAGTTTTTGACACTTAGCATAAATCAGCAGGCTGAGCTCAGTTTGAACACTTAGCATAAGTCATCAGGCTGTGCTCAGTTTGGACACTTAGCATAAGTCAGCAGGCTGTTCTCAGTTTGATCACTTAGCATAAGTCATCAGGCTGTGCTCAGTTTGAACACTTCGCATAAGTCATCAGGCTGTTCTCAGTTTGAACACTTAGCATAAGTCAGCAGGCTGTTATCAGTTTGGACACTTAGCATAGGTCATCAGGCTGCTATCCGTTTTTGACACTTAGCATAAATCAGCAGGCTGAGCTCAGTTTGGACACTTAGCGTAAGTCAGCAGGCTGTTCTCGGTTTGGACACTTAGCATAAGTCAGCAGGCTGTTCTCAGTTTGGACATTCAGTATTTATAGCAAAGCTGTCCCAAACAAGATGACCAGAACATGTTATTTTCTGAATTCAAAAAAGTGAGTTCAATTATGATAGCTGATGAGATCTGGAGGTAGTATCGAGGGACGACAGGAAGATTGCATGCTGTTGTTGACTAAATAGTGTTATTGTTGAATTAATGTAGGGACGCATATAAATTATTTATATTTATATGTCCCTCTGAAGTATTATAATATTTATACATGTATGTCTTTATAATGTATGCATGCTGTTATTGTTATTATTGTTATATGTTCATTGTAAATGTTTCACTCCACACTAGATTTTAAAGAACTACATAATTAAGACTGTTAATATTTACATTTTGTAAATCTGCCAATACATTGTATATAAATAATCAATGAAGTTCATTTACCGTGCCTGTACAACACTACTTTCCCTGTGATCAGTATGACGGGTAAACAAACCCTGGATATCTGTATAACACAACTTTCCCTGCGATCAGTATGACGGGTAAACAAACCCTGGATATCTGTATAACACTACTTTCCCTGCGATCAGTATGATGGGTAAACAAACCCTGGATATCTGTATAACACTAGCTACTTTCCCTGCGATCAGTATGATGGGTTAACAAATCCTGGATATCTGTATAACTGCACAACTAAATGAATCACACTTGGTAATTACATTATGATCAAAAAAGTACAACACACCATCCCACAATCCATAGGTAAAAGAAAACAAGATTTTATGTCGATAATGAAGATTATGTTTTGTGTTTTGAAAATGTAACAGAAAATCCTCCATTAACCAGTAGGATCTTTGTACATCGTATCACTGGTTTTTGGTAGAAAAGGTCACACAAAAACAGAATGTTTTTTGTTTCATTATTCTAAAAATGTATAAAGTGGAATCTGTTTAGGCCAAACTATGCTCTGTATTGAATTAACTGGCTTTTAGATATCGCACTCATGTACAGAACTAATTGAAGTGCAGCCAACAAATGTACAGCTAGGATCTGGTTTATACAAATTACTGTGTTATGTATTGAGTATACTTTAAACAGGTAATAACACAATATATGAAACCTAATTAAAACAATATATTAATCTCGATTCAGCCCTTTCATTAATCTTGAAGTTGATGGCAGTATTTAGATTAAAAGAATATGTAATAACTTATCATATACAGAAGTACATAGACTCCAGTACATCAAAGTGTCTATAGATTGTTACTGATCTCAGAATACATAATGATCTGTGTGAGGGATATTTAAGTATAGATTGAAGAATTTCATGTATAATTTATTTTGATGTTACTCTAGATCTTGCCAGCATAATGATGTTCATGTAGCAAACTGGCTCTTTGGACTGCTACCAATGTCATTAGCTAAACAGTATATTGAAGACATTTGCTTAACAAAATTGAATTTAAGATGAAATTCTAGAAAATAAGATTATTATGTCAAATTCCAGATTTGAAATACCAGATTAGTATATCATCACCTTATCAGTGAGATTACACTGTGTTCCTTGACTGGTGCATTCATTAGTTAATATGTCATGCAATATTAACTGTTGCGAGACATAAAACCACAAAAACACTGAATGACAGTTAAAAATGGTCACGCTGACAGATTGATAGAAGGTTGTGTTGATTGTAAATCCACAGTAAAACTGTAAACATTGGTCAGTATATCTGTATAGTATTGTAACCTGGTAACACTGTGTTGTGTCCTCGTTTATTTTATATATCTTTACCAAGCACCTTGTACACAGTTAAGTATGATAATTAATCCTATATCTGTGATATGGTAGTGTATATAGTTGTTAGAAATGTGTTTTGCATCATATTTTTTATTGACATCAAAAATATAACTACACATACAGGTTTAATTGTTGAGAATAAGAACCCCCTTCCCAGCTCCCAGCTCCCCTACCTGAGGGTGATCAGTAAGGTTGGAAGCCTTTAGTGCAGATTTATTCAAAGTATATGATACCTAGTATGCAAGATAGATGCAGTTTNCCCCCCTGAAAGGATCTGTACATGTGACGTCATAAGACTGACCAAGTTCTTTTTCACACTCACATTTTATACGGCAAAATATGTCTAAATCCTGTGAAAAATGTGTTTTTGTGTCCGGTACTGTACACATTTAGGATGTAACCTGTTTTCAAGGTTCATCACCCTGTATCCCAATGCTGAGAGCCGAACCAGCATTTCCCCATAAATACCAGAGTCAGATGCTGTAGACGTCATGGCCAAACATTGGCTGTGTTAATAATTACAAGTCATTGACTGACTTTTAGAAAGCACACATTTATTAAATGAATCTTATAATGAAAATAAATGTAATTCGTAAAGTTTACATCGGTCAGCTAATTGATTGTAAGAACTGTAAATCTGATAAAATCTGATAAATCTGATTACTTAAATGACAAAAGACAGTCCAAAATACAAAAATTGGAAACATGTAGACACAGCAAGGTCAACTTATTGCCTGGGTTGAATGAAGACTCCAAACCGCATGTATTATGACACAACAGTGTAGGAAGTAGTGCACTTCTAGGTAGATAATGGCAGACATTACGAGAAAATGGTATGAATAAGAAATATCCCACGTATGCAATCCTAGCAACAAGTTAATCAATGACTTTGGTGCTAATACCTCGGTTTTCTATGCAGATCAATTTAAAGCATCACAGCAGTGAATGCAGGAGTTAGACGGTATCATAAAGGTGTCTTGTTGTGTACTTGATGACCCTGTAGATGTATTAAACTTGATGAAAGATTGAAATGTACAATGCATCGGGGTGCAGACTGATGTGCTGTAGTCGATGGCGATTCTCCCTCGAGGTGCACGGAGTGAACCGCGGTCAGGGTTCGCCAGGTAGGTAGTGCTGGGGGAGGGACAGACCTGTTTTCTATCAGCATGCTGTATCAGCTAGGTCTTCCGTTTACATTCCTGTCAGTATGTCATAATACTCGATAGGAATTACTTAAGGGGCAGATCCATGACCTCCCATCCCAGAACACTCTTGAAATCTCCAGCATTATATTTTATGTAACAGTTTCAGGAAACAGGCTAATTACGTATAATAATATTGAGTAAATTTCTGGTTTCTCAATCATTTAAAATATTGTTTAAATTGACAAATTCAAACTCCAATATAAAACTAGTTTTCAATACTTGAATGCTCAATCATGGACTTTTTAATATCAATAGATTTTGATTCCAAGATATTAGTGAAGACCTCAGTAGCTTAGATTGTTTTGAGATGTATTCCCAGGAAACTAAATTCTGTGCAACTCTGAAGTAAAAGAACATTCACTTCAACACATATTCAATAACCATATCTATTCAACAGATTCAGACTCGGAGATGTAGACTGGATACTGGGAAATCTTTGCTCAGTCCAATTTGTTCACCTTTCGAGGGTATAAAATCCATCTTTAACCTATAATTAGATTCACCCTTCAAATTCAATTACTACGTATATTATGTTATTTTAACAAAAAGTTAGCTGTAATGATGAATTCACCCTCGGAGGATGTTATAAAAAAGCAAAAAAGATAACTGCATTGAAAACATTTTTCAGTAAGATTAAATACAGTAAACATTATATCATGTCTTTGCTTTTTACACATGTCACCACATTTTAGAATTCCTTCTATTGCAAACACAATTCTCCGTTTCTCCAACTCCTTTACTTACAACACCGACTGTAAGTGTCCCAGTAGAACATGTAAACCGTTACAACTACCACCATAAGTACCATTGTTTCAAGTTAATTTTTGTATGGGGTTATAGAAAGCGCACAGCAACATGTCTTATAAAGGACTTACAGTGATCACAACTTGACAAAAATAAGCATAAACTGTCAAAGTTTGAGCTGTTCAATGCTGTATATAAATAATTTAAAATTTATTTGATTTGAGCAAAGAAGTATAGAATTCTCTTTCTGTTGATTTCAAAAAGTCTAAATCAAGGGAGACAATTTGTCTCTTTCTTTCCAAAATAGAAACACCTTATAAGTGTGTATTAGGCCTACTAACTGTGATTGGAAAAGTTGTTTTTGGGAAATAACTAATAAAAATCATGGTAAGAAAGTGTTGTGGGGCATGTATCCTTAAGTGAAAGAAATTAAATGACCCTGTCATGCCACTGCGAGCGTGATTAAGTTGACGAAAATGGAAAAGATGTTTAAAAAGAATGTTTTGTTTTGCTCTTTAAACAGAGACATCCAGAGAGCTGCTTGGAACTGCTCGGAACGCATGTGTCATTTAACATGTTATGCTCTTTAAACACACACTGTGATTATGAGTCAGGGCAGTAAAACATAAAAAATTCATGTCAATCTATAAATGTTTTATGAGTATTCGGTGCAGGTAGTTTTGGATGGAGTACCTACAGACAGATGTATTCAGTATGAATTAAGTACTATATGGCACATTCTTCACAAGGTTAGCTGTAAAATGTAGTGTAACTCTGTATCATGTCTCCTTAATAAAGAGGGTTTGAAAACTCACTGTTAACAGGTTGTTATCAAGTGAGTGAGAAATAGAAAACCTGACCTCCTTTCAGAAAAGACTTTTCAATCATTCTTAGGGTAGAAGTGAATATGTAAGTGGTAATACTGTAGAGACACATTATAGATCTGCCAGGCTCTTGTCATGTCAGGAAGGACATTGTGTTTGTGATACAGTGATTGTATAGCATGCTGTGATATGATTCAACCAATAGATATTGATATGATCATTGTTGTAGAATATTTTTTTTCCTATTATATACTATTTATCCACAATGAAAGTGTTATATCAATTGATAGTTTTGTGGACTTCACAATGCACAGGTTTTAACTGTATGAACATTACGTTGGGTTACTGACAAGTGTATTTATACAAGTTTTAACTGTATGAACATTACATTGGGTTACTGATAAGTGTATTTATACAAGTTTTAACTGTATGAACATTACATTGGGTTACTGA
>NW_018408802.1:562730-581438 GCF_002113885.1 Mizuhopecten yessoensis | reverse complement strand
AACATTACGTTGGGTTACTGACAAGTGTATTTATACAAGTTTTAACTGTATGAACATTACGTTGGGTTACTGACAAGTGTATATTACGTTGGGTTACTGACAAGTGTATTTATACGAGTTTTAACTGTAAGAACTTTACGTTGGGTTACTGACAAGTGTATTTATACGAGATTTAACTGTATGAACATTACGTTGGGTTACTGACAAGTGTGTTTATACGAGTTTTAACTGTATGAATATTACGTTGGGTTACTGACAAGTGTATTTATACGAGTTTTAACTGTTTGAACATTACGTTGGGTTACTGACAAGTGTATTTGTACGAGTTGCAAAAGTGTAATTTGATGCAACATTGAACTGTCTACTGTTGTTTTTAAAACAGTTGTTTATTTATTAAAATATTTAAAATAAAACTTTATATATACATCATTTACTCTATTTTACCGTCCATTTTCAAAATTGCGTTCTGTGCGCTATTAACATTCTTTTAATCAAAAGCTTCTTTTATCATAGCATATATTTACAAATATGTTTAAAATATCACTGTTATCAGCATATCATTGTTATCAAGATATATGTACGTGTGCTAAATATGTTAAGAATGTCTGAGAAAACTTGCATTTAATTAACGACTCCACCTTTATTAAGATAGCGCTCATGCCAAACCGCGCCAGGAGATAATTCAATAGGTACCTGGTATTACCCTTTAAAACAGGATTTGTCGTTACTATTTTAATTTAAGTACATAGATTTAACTTTTTAAACAATTTTTAAAAGTAGAGATCAGAGGATGTACTTTGATATGTGAATACATGTATTTAAATTTCAAAACCTTCCTAGATAAAAATTGAATTTGATGATGATCCTGTGTGTATTTATAGCTACGTATTATATGGCTGTACCTGATTGAAGGGTTTATGTTATCAATGTGAAATCAAACATGACGGTACAGTATTTATAATGGATGTGTTATGTACTTGTATTATTGCCTACAACAATAAACTGGCCGAGTAGAAATGCATTAGGTGTGGCTGTTTTATGTTGATTTGTCAGTTAAATTTCAATGACAGAAGATAAAGATATATAGAACATACTATATTGACCATAATCAGGGCCTGAAAAAATGGCTGAAACGGGCGTCTATCAAGGTAACAAATCATGGGTTATGGCGTAATTAAAATATTGTAAATGAGAAGTATAACTGTCATATTCCTAGAGAGAATTCTGAAAATGTTTGTTCATTTTCTAAAATGCTGGAAATGGTCGTGTCACACTGTATATTGGAGTGTATGCTGTAAAGTATATATACATGTACTTTATTTGCAATTATTTCAGATTGAGTTTTACTAAAAATCTGAAATGAAGAGCAAAAGAAAAATGCATTACACATTACTAGTGAAGATCAGCTTTAGAAACTTATGAAACATCCGTCAGCCCAGAGTATTTTATTGTATTTGCATAACTAAAGGGTTTGACCTGTATTTTTCAGCTTAATTTAAAGTCTGTTAAGATAGTCACCCTGAACTCATATAAGATTGGCTGAGATATTTCAGACTTCTGAGTGTTCAAGTTCAACCTGGCATATTCCAACCAAACTGGTTATGAAAAAATATCTCACCCTGATTCTGAATTTTAACAAAAATTGGAGTAATTTGTTTCTGTTTTTGCTCTGACAAAGTTTTATTTTGTCATTTTTGTATATTTAAGTCATTTTTGAACCTAACTAGTTCTCTACTGTACCAAAAAATAACACAAGTGAGCCATAAAGATCCTTTTGGTCTCTTATTTAAGGTGGAGGCCCAGTTCCTGAAGGATATTAGAATATCATTCAAGCTAAAACTTTGGAGATGACAAATGTCTTTCCAAATGATGCAAAAAATAAATAATATGCCCTAAACTCTAGGTCAAAACTCCCCCACCCCGTCCCCTGACAACTAAATCAGCCTTGGGTCTGAATAAAGTGTTTGTGTTAATATATGTGTCTTAAAAGTTCAGTTTTTCTCCTTAGCAAGAAAACATTTTTGTAAAAAAAAGTAAAGTAAAAACTGTTATAGAATAATTTCCTTGGCATTAAAATTTATAATAAAATGTGAATTTATTTTATAATTTATTAGTTTCTGAATCACACATGTTACAAAATTTCATTTATGATCATTTTAAGTTTGTGCATTTAGAAGTTGTATGGAATGCCTGACTTCCCATTTATAATTAAGATAACTTGGTTTTGTGAATCTTTTATGATATTTCAGCATAATTACGGCTGTGATTACAGCACTCGGTGAATATTAAACACTCGGGCCTTTCTACGACAAGCTGCTATAAAGGACGTGAGAAAGGATATGATAAGTCTTCTGGCATACCCTGATGAACACACCAATTTATTGCCTGTAACATTCCTGTATCTTTAATTTCCCCCAAACCTAATGGCCACATTGAAAGACATCCCCGAAATAAATAGGATCTTGTTTTGCCCGAGAGCAAAATATTTCAATTTTTCATGGACTGATGAATATCACTGCATACTGAATGCAAATGTGTGAGGTTAAGAAAGCGCGGGTCAATGGTTTCCTTTACCCTCTCTGACCTGGCAATCATAGGAGTGAAACCAGGAGGAAAATCAGAAAGCAAGAAAACATTTATAAAAAGATTTGTAGCCGATAGAAATTTCTTTCTGGAACTAAATTTGTCAAACCGGTTTAGGTTACATGGGTGTTTGGGTTTGAGTTAAATTGAAATAATATCTTCATTGGCGTACAGTGCGCATTCTAATAGCTACCAACTCCTTATTTCACAGGGGAAAATAATGGCAAAGTTGTATAAACCCTTAGAATTTCTGATTAAAAAACTATCTTTAATATTTGGTCCCCCACCCCCCACATACACATCTCATACATATCTTACTTCCTGGTTAAACCTACTGTATAAAGGTATAGTCTATAGATATTGTGCTGTGTTATTGTATCTGGTATGATGATGATTGCAGGTCCAATGACTTCTCCTTTTACTGAATCTGTTAAAAATTGCTTGCCCATTTAAGCTATAGCCAAGAGTTACGCATGAATGAAATATATTAATCAAATTTCCTTTTCATAAAAACTTCTCTGTTATTGGGATTCAAACCCTGGATCTTTCGATATAATGGATGGAATTTATTCCATTGTGCAACAGCTAGGACTTGATACTAAGTGTTTTCTTAATACTTTTCAGCAATATCACTTCTGACTTAATCTCCTAGGATTCTATAACTACCTAATTTTAACTCCCTAGGATGAAAACGTACAGCTGTCTAACACTGTTTGAATAAAGAAGAAACAACATTAACTAACAAGAAAATAAAAAATAAGTTTCCAGTGCCCGCACACAGTAGAAAAGTGGTGGGACTCGATCTTTACCTTAAGGCCTGTATACAGTAGAAAAGTGATGGGACTCTCTACCTTAAGGCCTGTATACAGTAGAAAAGTGGTGGGACTCTCTACCTTAAGGCCTGTATACAGTAGAAAAGTGGTGGGACTCTCTACCGTAAGGCCTGTATACAGTAGAAAAGCATTGAGACTCTCTACCATAAGGCCTGTATACACCAGAAAAGTGGTGGGACTCTCTACCTTATGGTCTGTATACAGTACAAAAGTGGTGGGACTCTCTACCTTATGGTCTGAATACAGTAGAAAAGTGGTGGAACTCTCTACCTTATGGTCTGTACACAGTAAAGATGTAATGGGACTCTCTACCTTATGGTCTGTATACAGTAGAAAAATTATGGGACTCTCTACCTTAAGGCCTGTATACAGTAGAAAAATGATGGGACTCTCTACCTTAAGGCCTGTATACAGTAGAAATGTGGTGGGACTCTCTACCTAAAGGCCTGTATACAGTAGAAAAGTGGTGGGACTCTCTACCGTAAGGCCTGTATACAGTAGAAAAGTATTGGGATTCTCTACCTTAAGGCTTGTATACAGTAGAAAAGCATTGGGACTCTCTACCTTAAGGCATGTATACAGTAGAAAAGTGGTGGGACTCTCTACCTTAAGGCCTGTATACAGTAGAAAAAATGGTGGGATTCTCTACCTCAAGGCTTGTATACAGTAGAAAAGTGGTGGGACTCTCTACCTTATGGTCTGTATACAGTATAAAAAATGGTGGGATTCTCTTCCTCAAGGCTTGTATACAGTAGAAAAGAGGTGGGACTCTCTACCTTAAGGCCTGTATACATTAGACCTTATGGTCTGCATACAGTAGAAAAGTGGTTGGGCTCTCTACCTTATGGTCTGTTTACAGTAGAAAAATGGTGGGGCTCTCTCCCTTAAGGTCTGTATACAGTATAAAAAATGGTGGGATTCTCTACCTCCAGGCTTGTATACAGTAGAAAAGCATTGGGACTCTCTCCCTTAAGGCATGTATACAGTAGAAAAGTGGAGGGACTCTCTACCTTATGGGCTGTATACAGTAGAAAAGTATTGGGACTCTCTACCTTAAGGCTTGGATACAGTAGAAAAGTGGTGGCTTATGGTCTGTATACAGTTGAGTATACAGTAGAAAAGTGGTGGAACTCTCTACCTTATGGTCTGTTTACAGTAGAAAAGTGGTGGAACTCTCTACCTTATGGTCTGTTTACGGTAGAAAAGTCGTGGGACTGTCCACCTTATGGTCTGTATACAGTTGAGTATACAGTAGAAAAGTGGTGGCTGTATACAGTAGAAATGTGACGGGACTCTCTACCTTATGGGCTGTATACAGTAGAAAAGTGAAGGGACTCTCTACCTTATGGGCTGTATACAGTAGAAAAGTATTGGGATTCTCTACCATAAGGCTTGTATACAGTAGAAAAGCATTGGGACTCTCTACCTTAAGGCATGTATTCAGTAGAAAAGTGGTGGGCCCCTCTACCTTATGGTCTGTATACAGTTGAGTATACAGTAGAAAAGTGGTTGGACTCTCTACCTTAAGGTCTGCATACAGTAGAAAAGTGGTAGGACTCCCTACCTTATGGTCTGTATTCAGCAGAAAAGTGGTGGGACTCTGTACCTTATGGTCTGTACACAGTAGAAAAGGGGTGGGACTCTCTACCTTATGACCTGTATACAGTAGAAAAGTGGTGGGACTCTCCACCTTATGGTCTGTATACAGTAGAAAAGTGGTTGGACTCTCTACCTTATGGTCTGCATACAGTAGAAAAGTGGTGGGACTCCCTACCTTATGGTCTGTATTCAGTAGAAAAGTGGTGGGACTCTCTACCTTATGGTCTGTATACAGTACAAAAGTGGTGGGACTCTCTACCTTAGGGTCTGTATACAGTAGAAATGTGGTGGGACTCTCTCCCTTATGGTCTGTATACAGTAGAAAAGTATTGGGACTCTCTACCTTATGGACTGTATACAGTAGAAAAAATGGTGGGATTCTCTACCTCAAGGCCTGTATACAGTAGAAAAGTATTGGGACTCTCTACCTTATGGTCTTTATACAGTAGAAAAGTGGTGGGACTCTCTACTACCATAAGGCCTGTATACACCAGAAAAGTGGTGGGACTCTCTACCTTATGGCCTGTATACAGTAGAAAAGTGGTTGGACTCTCTACCTTATGGTCTGCATACAGTAGAAAAGTGGTGGGACTCCCTACCTTATGGTCTGTACTCAGTAGAAAAGTGGTGGGACTCTCTACCTTATGGCCTGTATACAGTAGAAAAGTGGTTGGACTCTCTACCTTATGGTCTGCATACAGTAGAAAAGTGGTAGGACTCCCTACCTTATGGTCTGTATTCAGCAGAAAAGTGGTGGGACTCTCTACCTTATGGTCTGAATACAGTAGAAAAGTGGTGGGACTCTCCACCTTATGGTCTGTTTACAGTAGAAAAGTGGTGGGACTCTCTACCTTATGGCCTGTATACAGTAGAAAAGTGGTTGGACTCTCTACCTTATGACCTGTATACAGTAGAAAAGCGGTGGGACTCTCTACCTTATGGCCTGTACACAGTAGGAAAGTGGTGGGGCTCTCTACCTTATGACCTGTATACAGTAGAAAAGTGGTGGGACTCTACCTTATGGTCTGTATACAGTAGAAAAGTGGTTGGGCTCTCTACCTTATGGTCTGCATACAGTAGAAAAGTGGTAGGACTCCCTACCTTATGGTCTGTATTCAGCAGAAAAGTGGTGGGACTCTCTACCTTATGGCCTGTATACAGTAGAAAAAATGGTGGGATTCTCTACCTCAAGGCCTGTATACAGTAGAAAAGTGGTGGGATTCTCTACCTTATGGTCTGTACACAGTAGAAAAGTGGTGGGACTCTCTACCTTATGACCTGTATACAGTAGAAAAGTGGTGGGACTCTCTACCTTTTGGTCTGTACACAGTAGAAAAGTGAAGGGACTCTCTACCTTCTGGTCTGTATACAGTAGAAAAGTGGTGGGACTCTCTACCTTATGGTCTGTATACATTAGAAAAGTGGTGGGACTCTCTGCCTTTTGGTCTGTACACAGTAGAAAAGTGGTGAGACTCTCTACCTTATGGCCTGTACACAGTAGAAAAGTCGTCGGACTCTCTACCTTATGACCTTCTACCTTATGGTCTGTATACAGTAGAAATGTATTGGGACTCTCTACATTATGGTCTGTACACAGTAAAGATGTAATGGTGGGATTCTCTACCTCAAGGCCTATATACAGTAGAAAAGTATGCGGACTCTCTACCTTATGGTCTGTATACAGTTGAAATGTGGTGGGACTCTCTATCTTATGGTCTGTTGACAGTAGAAAAAATGGTGGGACTCTCTACCTTATGACCTGTATACCGTAGAAAAGTGGTGGGACTCTCTATCTTATGGTCTGTTGACAGTAGAAAAAATGGTGGGATTCTCTACCTCAAGGCCTATATACAGTAGAAAAGTATGCGGACTCTCTACCTTATGGTCTGTACACAGTAGAAAAGTGAAGGGACTCTCTACCTTCTGGTCTGCATACAGTAGAAAAGTGGTGGGACTCTCCACCTTATGGTCTGTATACAGTAGAAATGTATTGGGACTCTCTACATTATGGTCTGTACACAGTAAAGATGTAATGGTGGGATTCTCTACCTCAAGGCCTGTATACAGTAGAAGAGTGGTGGGACTCTCTACCTTAAGGCCTGTATACAGTAGAAAAAATGGGGGGATTCTCTACCTTATGCTCTGGATACAGTAGAAAAAATGGTGGGATTCTCTACCTTATGGTCTGTACACAGTAGAAAAGTGGTGAGACTCTCTACCTTATGGCCTGTACACAGTAGAAAAGTCGTCGGACTCTCTACCTTATGACCTGTATACCGTAGAAAAGTGGTGGGACTCTCTACCTTTTGGTCTGTACACAGTAGAAAAGTGGTGGGACTATCTACCTTATGGTCTGTATACAGTTGAAATGTGGTGGGACTCTCTATCTTATGGTCTGTATACAGTAGAAATGTATTGGGACTCTCTACCTTATGGTCTGTACACAGTAAAGATGTAATGGTGGGATTCTCTACCTCAAGGCCTGTATACAGTAGAAAAAATGGTGGGATTCTCTACCTTAAGGCCTGTATACATTAGAAAAGTGGTGGGACTGATCTCTACCTTAAGTCTGTGTATAGTAGAAAAGTAATGGGACTCTCTACTTTTTCAACTCTCTATTTCAACCTTTGAATTGGAAGAGTTCAAATGTGTTTTTACTTGTGAATGAGTAAAGGCCTGTGTAAAGTAGAAATGTAATTGAACTCTTATCCTTTGAATTTTCACTGAAAAGTTTTTGTGTGTGCAGTAAAACTGTCTTGACCTCAAACATACTAGCAGACCATGTGATTTTATATCAACTCAGACTGTAGACAAGTTTAACTGCTGTGTATGAATATTAAATGTTAGCTGGATGAATTCACCCTCATTATGGAAGGCAAAAAAGGAGAAACTTAACCTGTGGCAAAAGTTTCCAGATATCCATGACTTTAAGCTCTTTTTAAAAAGAAGTTTTTATAATCAGTCCTCCTTATCAAAAAATGTATATAAATGTCTTAACAGTGTGTCCAATAATTGCACGCCCCTCCCTTTTGTTTTTTTCTAAAGTGTACTACCAGGTTAATAATCATCCAGAGGATAAGAATAAAATAAACATGGTAGTTGTAATTGGAATTAAAGCACAATAAATGGCATTATCTCTGATAACAATCACTCAATTTGAAGATTTTTATATAATTCTCAAAGCTATTGTTATATGAATTTTATTTATCGAAGATCAATACCATGCATTACATAAATATAATAAAATGAAAAGGAGTTAAATCCTTGAAGTACGTACTACGACTTGCTCCAATGAGATAAAATACAAATATTTACTGTAAATGTTAGCTCCCCCGTGTATCACCAGGTAGTGCATGGTGCCACACTGGCACCCAGACACTAAAGTGTGATAGGTCTGACACTGATGCACACTGTGTATTTTTATGTTGGGTAATTCCATTAAGGCGGCCTCTAGTTATATTTGTACATTTCAAGTTAAGTGTTTGGACATCATGGTTGATGTATTCTTATCTCTAAAATGCTAAATGTTTTATTCAAACAGATGGCGTAATGGGTAAAAAAAGGTCCTGTGATGGTCTAGCTGGTGGCAGTTAAGGAACGAAAAACTGTTTGCTAACAGATATTATAAAGCCTTAACGTGCCGGAGAGGAAGTACCTATAACATAACTAGTTAATGGCTTCTGTCTGTATGAGAGTAATGCCTGGACTGATTCAGGCTGTGTATTTTTTACTTCTCATTTTTTCTTTAATATTATTTCTGGTACCATGTTAGTCAGGGTTCTCTGTACTTTAAAAGTATAATTTCTGTGGCTTTGACTCTGTATAAATGATGGACAAAATAAAATTGTTTTATCAGTAAATTAGATTATTTATGTCAGTATTTATTTTCACCTGTGTTGTTTGGGAGTAGCATACATGTACCTACTGTACTTCAAACTTCCATAAATCAAAATTCATTAAAGATTTAACTTTCTCAATTTGTTGAACCTATAGCGAAGTCTGGATTTCCCCCCTATATAACACTATTGATATTTCATTTATGAATTGAACTTCAATAAGTCAAATTTCTCACTGTAGTCTCAATGTTTTGAATTTTCCCCTGATAGTCCCCCAAAGTTTGAAACATAAAAGTTTGTAATTAGACTCACCCCTGATGATCATAGAATGAAGACTTTATCGTCATTTTTAAAGGTGTTCAAAACTTTTAAGTTTATTCAGTGCCATAAAGAATGCAAAGGTTTTGGACGTTTAAAAGATTATCTACAGTACTTTAGACTGCCTGCCATGTGGAAATTAAAGGGTCAGAGTTTGATAGATTATCTATGCTTCAATAGACTACCTAAAGTTTAATAACTGGTGACAGACTTCTTGGAAAGTATAAGAAGGGATGGGTGAGTGGGGCTTGGGGTCAGATGATTTTGAATATCTAAAGTACACAGACTCTCTCTTATAAAACATCTACAGTATTATATATTTTTCTTCTTAGGTTTACATGTTTGAGAAAATCATATCTATAGTTTAATCCGGCTGTTTTCTGAGAATATCTTATTGGGGAAGTGATTCGGTAAAAGTAAAAGTAAAAATTATCGCAATGTGGAAATGCTCACGTTTTTGGCTTTGAGTGTAAATTAGTGCAAAAATATTTACTTGCTGTAAATATGGAAATAAAGATTATATTGGAACCACTACAAATATCTATGGTACACACCCTCTCAGGTATGGTGGGGTGGGGGCCTTTTGATAGAATGTTCAGTAGAATATCTATGGTACACACCCTTTCAGGTATGGTAAGGTAGGGGCCTTTGGATAGTGTGTTTAGTAGAATATCTATGGTACACACCCTCTCAGGTATGGTGGGGTGGGGGCCTTTGGATAGTATGTTCAGTAGAATATCTATGGTACACACCCTCTCAGGTATGGTGGGGTGGGGGCCTTTGGATAGTATGTTCAGTAGAATATCTATGGTACACACCCTCTCAGGTATGGTGGGGTGGGGGCCTTTGGATAGTATGTTCAGTAGAATATCTATGGTACACACCCTCTCAGGTATGGTGGGGTGGGGGCCTTTGGATAGTATGTTCAGTAGAATATCTATGGTACACACCCTCTCAGGTATGGTGGGGTGGGGGCCTTTGGATAGTATGTTCAGTAGAATATCTATGGTACACACCCTCTCAGGTATGGTGGGGTGGGGGCCTTTGGATAGTATGTTCAGTAGAATATCTATGGTACACACCCTCTCAGGTATGGTGGGGTGGGGGCCTTTGGATAGTATGTTCGGTAGAATATCTATGGTACACACCCTCTCAGGTATGCTGGGGTGGGGGCCTTTGGATAGTATGTTCGGTAGAATATCTATGGTACACACCCTCTCAGGTATGGTGGGGTGGGAAGTCTTTGGATAGTAAGTTCAGTAGAATATCTAGGGTACACACCCTCTCAGGTATGGTGGGGTGGGGGCCTTTGGATAGTATGTTCGGTAGAATATCTATGGTACACACCCTCTCATTTATGGTGGGATGGGGGCCTTTGGATAGTATGTTCGGTAGAATATCTATGGTACACACCCTCTCAGGTATGGTGGGGTGGGGGTCTTTGGATAGTATGTTCAGTAGAATATCTATGGTACACACCCTCTCAGGTATGGTGGGGTGGGGGCCTTTGGATAGTATGTTCAGTAGAATATCTATGGTACACACCCTCTCAGGTATGGTGGGGTGGGGGCCTTTGGATAGTATGTTCAGTAGAATATCTATGGTACACACCCTCTCAGGTATGGTGGGGTGGGGGCCTTTGGATAGTATGTTCAGTAGAATATCTATGGTACACACCCTCTCAGGTATGGTGGGGTGGGAAGCCTTTGGATAGTATGTTCAGTAGAATATCTATGGTACACACCCTCTCAGGTATGGTGGGGTGGGGGCCTTTGGATAGTATGTTCAGTAGAATATCTATGGTACACACCCTCTCAGGTATGGTGGGGTGGGGGCCTTTGGATAGTATGTTCAGTAGAATATCTATGGTACACACCCTCTCAGGTATGGTGGGGTGGGGGCCTTTGGATAGTATGTTCAGTAGAATATCTATGGTACACACCCTCTCAGGTATGGTGGGGTGGGGGCCTTTGGATAGTATGTTCAGTAGAATATCTATGGTACACACCCTCTCAGGTATGGTGGGGTGGGGGCCTTTAGATAGTATGTTCAGTAGAATATCTATGGTACACACCCTCTCAGGTATGGTGGGGTGGGGGCCTTTGGATAGTATGTTCAGTAGAATATCTATGGTACACACCCTCTCAGGTATGGTGGGGTGGGAAGCCCTTTGGATAGTATGTTCAGTAGAATATCTATGGTACACACCCTCTCAGGTATGGTGGGGTGGGAAGTCTTTGGATAGTATGTTCAGTAGAATATCTATGGTACACACCCTCTCAGGTATGGTGGGGTGGGAGCCTTTGGATAGTGTTTTTAGTAGAATATCTTTGGTACACACCCTCTCAGGTATGGTAGGGTAGGGGCCTTTGGATAGTGTGTTTAGGAGAATATCTATGGTACACACCCTCTCAGGTATGGTCGGGTGGGAGCCTTTGGATAGTGTTTTTAATAGAATATCTATGGTACACCCCCTCTCAGGTATGGTGGGGTGGGCGCCTTTGGATAGAATGTTCAGTATAATATCTATGGTACACACCCTTTCAGGTATGGTGGGGGGGGGGCCTTTGGATAGTGTTTTTAGTAGAATATCTTTGGTACACCCCCTCTCAGGTATGGTGGGGTGGGAAGTCTTTGGATAGTATGTTCAATAGAATATCTATGGTACACCCCCTCTCAGGTATGGTGGGGTGGGCGCCTTTGGATAGAATGTTCAGTATAATATCTATGGTACACACCCTCTCAGGTATGGTGGGGTGGGCGCCTTTGGATAGAATGTTCAGTAGAATATCTATGGTACACACCCTTTCAGTAGTATGTTCAGTAGAATATCTATGGTACACACCCTCTCAGGTATGGTGGGGTGGGAAGCCCTTTAGATAGTATGTTGAGTAGAATATCTATGGTACACTCCATCTCAGGTATGGTGGGGTGGGAAGTCTTTGGATAGTAAGTTCAGTAGAATATCTATGGTACACTCCCTCTCAGGTATGGTGGGGCGGGAGCTGATTGGTAGTTTGTTCAGTAGAATATCTATAGTACACACCCTCTCAGGTATGGTGGGGGGGGGGCCTTTGGATACTATATTTAGTAGACTATCTTTGGTACACACCCTCTCAGGTATGGTGGGCTGGGAGCTGATTGGTAGTTTGTTCAGTAGAATATCTATGGTACACTCCCTCTCAGGTATGGTGGGGTGGGAGCTGATTGGTAGTTTGTTCAGTAGAATATCTATAGTACACACCCTCTCAGGTATGGTGGGGTGGGAGCTGATTGATAGTTTGTTCAGTAGAATATCTATGGTACGCACCCTCTCAGGTATGGTGGGGTGGGAGCCGATTGATAGAACATCTACGGTGACAATTAGTCTCCCCCTTGTCTGCTTTGATGTTTACAGACCTAATGGATTTGTATGATGCCTATCTCAATCTGTCAGCAACCAATCAAAACAGGACAAATCTCGCAATTATTTCACTGATTGCTATCTACAGGTACAAGAACCAATTGAATTTGTACAAATCATACTTATTTATATTTTTGTGTTTGTGGTATACGCTGATGTGCTCCACTGATCATAGTGCCTAGATACATATCCCCAGGCTGAGCGGACAAACATTTATGGTGATGGCCACATCACACAGAGTCTGTGTTCATGTGGCTATGATGAAATGATAAGTGTCCACTACAAACTGACCGCTCACCTGATACGGTCATTGCCACCAATTCTGTATTATTGTGACAGCAAAGTCATGTTTATTTTCATAAAAGGTTGTTTATCTGCATCAATTAATACAACATCAGTCAGAGCTGACCCCATGTATGTTCAAAGGTGTCACACCTAGACTAATGTGATGTGTCGTTTGTACCTGTTAACTGGAATTACAGATAGTTAAATGGGGTTAAGATATTTTGTGTCAAAAGGAAAATAAATACATATTTCTCTTTTGTTTAGTGTTGTAACAGACAAGATTTTCATTCCATATTTGTATACTTTTACGAAATCAAATATACAGGGTAGCTATAGGATATATAGGGCTAAGTGATGAGTTTTCTCTGTGAAGATTCACTATTACCAGCAGCGCCCTAATGACATCTGATTGTTGGGATTATAGATTTCAGCTTAAGTCCACTCTAAATCCTCCCAACTCTCAGACTTACAATAAAGCAATCTCCTTTTTAAAGACGTTTCATGCTTGACCGATGTCCAGGTGAAAGTCAATACAGGGACAGATAGAAAGCTTTGACTCCTGGATGACTTTCTGACCATCAGACTGGTGATGGGGTGGTGATAGCCTCCACTGATAACAATGGGCCCTAGCTATGGGGGTTCTCTGCTAGCTGGACCATGAATAAGGACACAGGTTCAAAGGTGCTGTGAGGACAACGCTGACCGACACAGTAATTCAAAGGTCACGCATGGACATGGCTTGGTGGGAGTTGAAAGGTCATGCACGGACAATGTCCGATAGTCAATATGGTTGGTCATGCAGACATGGTCAATTGCTGAATGACCATTACCTGATCGGTCAGCTGGAAACTGTGACTGCATGGACACAATCTATTTTCCAGACACTAGATAGTTGAATACAAAGTGTCCCATTCTATTACTTGACAGAGCTCAAATACAAACAGATGTTATAAGTGATAGATGTATAGACATTTGTGTGGTTGTTTTATCATTTCAGTGAGACATCTAAAAAATGAAATCTGTTTTTCAAATGCAGTAAATTAAATACTGTATCTCTATGTATAATGTTTATATAAGTGTGTATCTCCTACCAATACCTGGTAAGCTGATTTAGTGTCTGCAAATTTGTTTTCAGCAAGTATATATCACAAGTTCATCATTGTTTACCACATTTAACTTTGTTTAAATTCTGTGTCAAGTGACACTTTTATATCCAATGCATATACTTAAAGGCATCAATATCACATGCAAGCTAATCTTCCATATGATCGCTGTAAATTGAGTTTCAGTAATTTTATTCAAGTTAGATGGAATGGGATGCTGTTTGAGATGATTTTTATCTTACAATAAATAAAACTATGTAAAATAACACAATTTTTATGAGGTTTGAGTAAAATTAAAGCACAATTGCTGACATTTTTGCTGTTCATGGCGGTGAGTTAGTGGCATTAACTTGCTGTTACCTGTGAGTTAGTGGCATATAAACTTGTTGTTTACCTGTGAGTTAGTGGCATTAACCTGTTGTTACCTGTGAGTTAGTGGCATTGACTTGTTGTTACCTGTGAGTTAGTGGCATTAACTTGTTTTTACCTGTGAGTTAGTGACGTGGCATTAACTTGTTGTTACCTGTGAGTTTGTGGCATTAACTTGTTGTTACCTATGAGTTAGTGGCATTAACTTGTTGTTACCTGTAAGTTAGTGGCATAAACTTGTTGTTATCTGTGAGTTAGTGGCATATAAACTTGTTGTTTACCTGTGAGTTAGTGGCATTAACCTGTTGTTACCTGTGAGTTAGTGGCATTAAATTGTTGTTACCTGTGAGTTTGTGGTATTAACTTGTTGTTACCTGTGAGTTAACGTTAGTGGCATATAAACTTTGTTGTTACCTGTGAGTTAGTGGCATTAACTTGTTGTTACCTGTGAGTTAGTGGCATTAACCTGTTGTTACCTGTGAATTTGTGGCATTAACTTGTTATTACCTGTGAGTTAGTGGCACTAACTTGTTTTTACCTGTGAGTTAGTGAAGTGGCATTAACTTGTTATTACCTGTGAGTTAGTGGCATTAACTTTGTTGTTACCTGTGAGTTTGTGGCATTAACTTGTTGTTACCTGTGAGTTAGTGGCATTAACTTGTTGTTTCCTGTGAGTTAGTGGCATTTAAACTTGTTGTTTACCTGTGAGTTAGTGGCATTAACCTGTTGTTACCTGTGAGTTAGTGGCATTCAATTTGTTACCTGTGACATCACACTTTATCATTAGTTATGACAAGTTGGCGGAGTGTTTGTGTCTCGACATCATTCACTCCTACAGTATATATATATTTACAGAGATATGGCCCTTTGTAAATGTTTGATACCAAAGTTTGTCCACTGCTTCCCTTCCTTTCTATTTCACCTTTATTTACCAAGTTTGCTATAGTTTTGTATTTTGTACTTTAGCTTGTGTAGATGATATTTCATAATTATCCCCATCCCTCTTTTATTTCTTAATTGTACAGTTAAATAGCAATACCGTAATGGCTTGACCAATGGGGAACTATGGATTTTCTCTCAGTACTTTGCCTTGTTACACGCACTATGTGCTACCCTGCTTATTGTGACCTAAATAGTATTTTATTCCTAAAATGTGCCCTACATTTTACTCAGGTTAGAGAGTTACATCTCTTCAAACATAATTTACTAAAAAAAAATTGAATAGGTTGAGTTATGAATTAATAACAACTTAAGTTTTTTTTTCATTTCAACTGGACTTTTCAGTAAGTTTTATCCGTTAAGAAATGATATGTTAAATAAAAGTTTTACTTTAATATACACAAACAATGTATGTATTTGAATACGTACACTGTTTGTGTATAAAGTATTTTAATTTCAATATTTCAATTGGAAGTTTGACTGCAATCATTCTAATTCATTATATAATGTCACCAATTACTGAGTGGCTTGTTAGGTAGAATACAGTATGTACACCAGTGTAATTGTGAGATATACTATCCACTGTACCAACATCCAGTTCCTTCCTCAGTCCACATGACCAGTTTATAGATGTATTGACTATGATCGAGGTACACAGTGATGGTTGATAACCCTCCCCCAGGAGAGCTGTATAAGGACAAGTCACACCCTTAACATATCTAGATCTGGTCAGTACTATACATACTAGGAATAGGAGAGAGGAATCACCTGAGCCGGACATACACCTGTGAAAATTCAATCACCTCAGATAACGATTCACTGCACCTCATTATATGCCTTTTAAATGCAAATATTGATGTTATTATCATCCCAATGATAGAACACCTTCTCCATCCTGTGTTGTGGACATACTAATGACTATACCAGCTGGGGGTCGAGGTAGGGAGGGCCAGGGGATAACCATACCAGTGGGGGTCGAGGTAGGGAGGGCCAGTCCTGATGGGTAGCGAACACCTTCACCATCCTGTGTTGTGGACAAACTAATAACTATACCAGTGGGGGTTGAGGTTAAGGGAGGGCCAGGGGATAACTATACCAGCTAGGGGTCGAGGAAGGGAGGACCATGGGATAACTATACCAGCTGGGGGTCAAAGTAGGGAGGGCCAGGGGATAACTATACAAGCTGGGGGTCGAGGAAGGGAGGGCCATGGGATAACTATACCAGCTGGGGGTCGAGGTAGGGAGGGCCATGTGATACATATACCAGCTGGGGGTCGAGGAAGGGAGGGCCATGGAATAACTATACCAGCTGGGGGTCAAGGTAGGGAGGCCCAGCGGATAACTATACCAGCTGGGGGTCGAGGTAGGGAGGGCCAGGGGATAACTATACCAGCTGGGGGTCGAGGTAGGGAGGGCCAGGTGATACATATACCAGCTGGGGGTCGAGGTAGGGAGGGCCAGGAGATAGTATCAGTCTATAGGATGTACATTCAAAGCCTGTATTACCAGCTTAAATGGTGAATTGACGTAAATCATTTATTTAGTATACTATAAATAGAATATGCCAGCTCAATAGACAGCTAGGATGTTACAATTATCATATCAAATCCAAAAAGAGTCTTAAGTTATTCTAAAGAAGATCAATCAGAAATGTTCATGTGCGAGTTCTTTAGATGTATAATCAGGTTTCCAACTCAGAGACTAACATGCAGTAGATTTATATCCCAATGATGGTTTGTATCCATTCATCTTTCGAATGTGTGTAAATCAGTAATATTTTGTGATGGTGATTTTTCTGAATCGGAGGGCATGCATTTGGTTTCATTTTGAATATTTCTCAGTTTGATAGAATTGAATCTAATGCTGCTTTGGCCCTGATAATTTAATGGTCACTTTTGATTGGTCTGGTCAAGTGTAGTATACCTGAGGCAGCCCACCCGATACATTAATAACTTAATACCACAGTTCTCTGGGGTCTCTTTCCTGTGATCATTTATAGCCGTGATATAAAACTTTGTGGGGAACAGTACATGGTAATCCAATTTATCAAAACCAATATATTGGATACATATCTGTGAAATACTGGAAGATCTGGATTCCTAGTAAGATTTCAGGGTAGTTGATATTCTCAAAAATGTTCCCCATTTAAATTTTCCTTGTTTTGTGGAAAGCTTTATGATGATTGTACAGTAAAGTTGTCCCACAGAAACATAGACATTCAAATGAAAATTACTTAATAATTTGTAATGTATGAAAAATATTTGTGAAAATGTGCAATTTAACAGGATAATTTAGTATAGTACACATCTGGATTGAGGTTCATAGACTTATACCAACTAAGAAAAATCAGATCGAAGAAAATCTCAAAGAAGCATGATTTTAGTATGATATTTATCCTACATGTATAGATGAAAAAATGTCTTGAATAATAATAGAACAGAATAGGTTATAAGATCAGGGTAGCTTACATCTTATTGATTATGGACCTAAGTATCGTCAAACACACTTAGGTAACCATGGTGATACCATGTTTCTGGTTCAAACAGTAATGCTCTATCATGGAGAGTAATACAAATTATGATGGGATATGTTTGGAGCCTAATGGATGGGTAGGTACCCAGGGACTATAGGGACATCAAGCGAATTAATTGTCAGATCTGCATGATCAGTCTTTCTGTATAAGATACCTGAAGGTCGGGTAGCTCATCAGTAGCCGGTTTCATTTAAAACCTGTAGGCGTTATGCCTGAGGCTGAGGTCACTCATCATTAGCTGGTCTCATTCAGTACCTGCAGGCGTTGCATATGCCTGAGGCTGAGGTCACTCATCATTAGCCGGTCTCATTTAATACCTGTAGGCATTATGCCTGAGGCTGAGGTCACGCATCATTAGCTGGTCTCATTCAGTACCTGCAGGCGTTATGCCTGAGGCTGAGGTCACTCATCATTAGCCGGTCTCAATTATGCCTGAGGCTGAGGTCACTCACCATTAGCTGGTCTCATTCAGTCCCTGCAGGCGTTATGCCTGAGGCTCTGGTCACTCATCATTAGCCAGTTTCATTCAGTACCTGCTGCAGGCGTTAATACCTGTAGGCATTATTCCTGAGGCTGAGGTCACCCATCATTAGCTGGTTTCATTCAATAGCTGTAGGCGTTCTGCCTGAGGCTGAGGTCACCCATCATTAGCTGGTTTCATTTAATAGCTGTAGGCGTTCTGCCTGAGGCTGAGGTCACTAATCATTAGCCGGTTTCCTTCAGTACCTGCAGGCGTTGCATATGCCCGAGGCTGAGGTCACTCATCATTAGCTGGTCTCATTTAATACCTGCAGGCGCTATGCCTGAGGCTGATGTCACTCATCATTAGCTGGTTTCATTTAATAGCTGTAGGCGTTATGCCTGAGGCTGAGGTCACTCATCATTAGCTGGTCTCATTTAATACCTG
>NW_018408802.1:530475-562093 GCF_002113885.1 Mizuhopecten yessoensis | reverse complement strand
TTATGCCTGAGGCTGATGTCACTCATCATTAGCTGGTCTCATTTAATACCTGTAGGCGTTATGCCTGAGGCTGATGTCACTCATCATTAGCCGGTTTCATTTAATACCTGTAGGCGTTATGCCTGAGGCTGATGTCACTCATCATTAGCTGGTCTCAGTTAATACCTGTAGGCGTGATGCCTGAGGCTGAGGTCACCCATCATTAGCTGGTCTCATATAATACCTGTAGGCGTTATGACTGAGGCTGAGGTCACTCATCCTTAGCCGGTTTCATTTAATACCTGTAGGAGTTATGCCTGAGGCTGAGGTCACCCATCATTAGCTGGTCTCAGTTAATACCTGTAGGCGTGATGCCTGAGGCTGATGTCACTTATCATTAGCTGGTTTCATTTAATAGCTGTAGGCGTTATGCCTGATGCTGATGTCACTCATCATTAGCTGATCTCATTTAATACCTGTAGGCATTATTCCTGAGGCTGAGGTCACCCATCATTAGCTGGTCTCAGTTAATACCTGTAGGCGTTACTGCAGGCGTTATGCCTTAGACTGAGGTCACTCATCATAACCTGTTTTATTTAATACCTGTAGGCATTAAGCCTGGGGCTGAGGTCACTCATCTTAACCTGGTTTCATTTAATACCTGGAGGCGTTATGCCTGAGGCTAACGTCACTCATCATTAGCCGTTCTCATTTAATTCCTGTAGGCGTTATGCGTGAGTCTGATGTCTCTCATCATTAGCTGGTTTCATTTAAGAGCTGTAGGCGTTATGCCTGAGGCTCAGGTCACTCATCATTAGCCGTTCTCATTTAATTCCTGTAGGCGTTATGCGTGAGTCTGATGTCTCTCATCATTAGCTGGTTTCATTTAAGAGCTGTAGGCGTTATGCCTGAGGCTGATCATTAGCCGGTTTCATTAAATACCTGTAGGCGTTACTGCAGGCGTTATGCCTTAGACTGAGGTCACTCATCATAACCTGTTTTATTTAATACCTGTAGGCATTATTCCTGAGGCTGAGGTCACCCATCATTAGCTGGTCTCAGTTAATACCTGTAGGCGTGATGCCTGAGGCTGATGTCACTCCTCATTAGCTGGTCTCATTTAATGCCTGTAGGCGTTATGCCGGAGGCTTATGTCACTCATCATTAGCCGGTCTCATTTAATACCTGCAGGCGTTATGCCTGAGGCTGAGGTCACTCATCATAACCTGGTTTCATTTAATACCTGTAGGCGTTATGTCTGAGGCTGAGGTCACTCATCAGTAGCCAGTTTCATTCAGTAGCTGTAGGCCTTATGTCAACTGACAGTAACAAAACACTGTCAACTGACAGCAACAAAACATTGTCAACTAACAGTAACAAAACACTGTCAACTGACAGTAACAAAACACTGTCAACTGACAGCAACAAAACATTGTCAACTAACAGTAACAATGTCACTCATCATTAGCTGGTCTCATTTAATACCTGTAGGCATTATGCCTGAGGCTGAGGTCACTCATCATTAGCCGGTTTCATTCAGTACCTGCTGCAGGCGTTATGCCTGAGGCTAAGGTCACTCATCATTAGCCGGTCTCATTTAATACCTGCAGGCGTTATGCCTGAGGCTGAGGTCACTCATCTTAACCTGGTTTCATTTAATACCTGTAGGCGTTATGTCTGAGGCTGAGGTCACTCATCAGTAGCCAGTTTCATTCAGTAGCTGTAGGCCTTATGTCAACTGACAGTAACAAAACACTGTCAACTGACAGTAGCAAAACACTGTCAACTTGCAGTAACAAAACACTGTCAACTGACAGTAGCAAAACACTGTCAACTTACAGCAACAAAACACTGTCAACTGACAGCAACAAAACACTGTCAACTGACAGTAACAAAACACTGTCAACTTATAGCATAAAACACTGTCAACTGACAGGAACAAAACATTGTCAACTGACAGTTACAAAACACTGTCACCTGACAGCAACAAAACACTGTCACCTGACAGCAACAAAATACTGTCAACTGACAGTAACAAAACACTGTCAACTGACATCAACAAAATACTGTCAACTGACAGTAACAAAACACTGTCAACTCAACTGACAGTAACAAAACACTGTCAATTTAGAGAATCTAAGGGTGTTGCTCAAAGATGACACAAGTATCCTAGACTTACTCCCTGTGGGGTCATATTTATAGCATCTGTGTTATATAAAATCTGTATTACTACAAACATATATATTTTGAAGTTTGAGCAAGTGCTCTTAACAATAATTAGCAGCTACACATTGAACTTATATCACTATTATATTAAATGTATACAGCTGTTGACAGTAGTAACTGATCTAAAATCTGTATCATTTGTAGACTGTCTATTCTTATAAACGACGTCAGTTCCTGTTATGTTTTACAGTAGGTGTGCACTGTACAATGTTTTTAACATAATGATTTAAAATGATGCTTTTACATGATGATGTTGTTTATACTCAATCTAGTAACATCCAAACATAGCTGTCAATATTTTACATCAAACAAAATTTTCTCAAAGGAATCAAATTGATTCATTCTTTTGTGTATTTTTAAAAATGAACATATGGTGAATTTTGGTCCAGATATTTTGAGATAGTTGTCAAGGCCCTATTTATCTTTATGTATATGGAGACGACCTCATACCTAGCCGGCTTGTCTCTCGGGCATCACTGGGGGTCGGCAACAACCAATCAATCGTTTGTGTTAATGGTTTTGTACCATGGTAGTGAGACTGTTGCATGAAACTGTTGTCTTTGTTAAAATGTGCCACTGCTCAATTATTGATAGCCATTATATGGGGTGATACATCGGCCTATACAATAGCCCCATCCCTCGGGTGGAGAAATAACGTTCCCACCTGTTCATTACGTACACAAGATAATGTTCAATACATATTTGGTTTGTAAAGGTGTGATGTTGACATGGGGGAGAATGTGTAATAGACATTATAACAGGATTTCACTGACACTGACCACCTAACAATAATACTGGACAGGTCTGGACGAACAGAGGAAGGGGAGGCAACTCTTACAACCTTTACAATTTACAGCAAGAATTTTCAGTTCTAAACAAGGAATGAGCTTACTTTAAAAATCTTTTTGTCTGAAATCTATGTAATCAACACATTCTAAATATCAACAGGAAAACTAGAGCATGTTTAAACTTAAGATCACGATTTCATTGATCAATATGTTGCTGTGTGAACAATACAAACACGTAATTATACACAGCAGTCACTAGACACAGCAGTCAAGCTAGTGACTGCTGTAACAGTTACAGGAAGTGGTGGGATAAATATTGATACAACTTTAAAGTTATTACATTAAAATATGTTTTAATCAAAGGGCCATTAGATAATAATGAAGACATTTAAAATAAGTAGTATTTAATACAGCTAGGCCTGTCACCTAATATAATCATTCTTGGCTGAGATGTGACTGGACTGTCAAATTTAGTCAGGATCAATTCGAAGCTTTATCAGCTGTTAAGCTGATAGTGAGAAACAAAGTCGGGCTTATTGGTGTCTCACCTGTACTCTGTGGAACAGATGAAAGTGATTCCATCTATCAAACATTAATGACAAAAGAATGGAGAACAAATGAAAATATTAGTACATGTGTACTTTCAGAAAGCATGACATTGGCAGTTTGAATAATTAAACATCAGAATTCGAATCTAGCAAGCTTTTTGCTCAACGTTCACTAACATTATGAGAACAGATTAGCTGCAATATTCCATAGCACATATGCATGAAGCTTTTACAAAATCAATAAACCAATGACCTTGCCTTAATTTCGTGCTAATTAATTGACTGAGACATGAACCATACTACAGACAGCATCACACCTAATTATTAATTAGTACTTTTAGATGCAGATCTCATTGCTTTTCAGGAAGTTTGTTTGTCACAATGAACTGGAGAATGTTTTGTAATTAGATCTTTTCTTGTATATGACTACTGTAAAAATAGAAATCTGTGATTTTTATCCCACTATAATCTGATGGCAGGCTGTTCAAATCGCCCTTCGTCTGTCATCTGCAGTTTTTCATTTCTCATCTCTCATCTCGAATTACTTATTAATTGATATGTTTTTGTAAGCAAGTAAATGTTTTATATATAAAATATTGCTAAAATGAATTGTTGTATGCGCACATGTGTGTGTCAACAAACAACAAAATACACCTTTTACGCAGTTTCTTCTTATTTTTAACATCATTGTACCTGTAAACAATACTTATGAACTTACTTATAATAAACAAATTACAAAAATCCTAAGAATCCCAAGCGGTTTGTCTTTCATTTTCAATTTTATTTTGGTGTGCAAAATATTTGAATAGAAGCTTTTTTGGCGATTTTCAGACTCAAAAAGTACCTGCGCAAATTACATAGGTGCGCAAATTACATGGGTTTTTACAGTAAGTACTCAATTTTCCCCATGGTCCCCAGGTAAGCGTATACAATTTTGGGTCTGATCGGAAAACCAAGATGGTTTACATGCAGACATCTTGAATTTTGAGAGTTTAACTTTCTTAGCCCTATTTCTCAAAAAGTATGAGAGGAATTGTTCTCAAATCACATGAAAGTTCCCCATGGTCCTTAGTAATAAGTCCCCCACCGGTTCTCGGATTAACCAGAATTGATGTATAAGGACATCTTCGGATGGCGGGTTGCAGAGTACAAGAGGAAGGTCACTATGACCTCACTGTGACCTATGCTTTGACCTTTGACCTTAACTTTTGAAAAAAGTTTGTCTAGACATATCTTCTGTTCTAT
Source organism: Mizuhopecten yessoensis (assembly GCF_002113885.1). Classification (NCBI taxonomy): domain Eukaryota; kingdom Metazoa; phylum Mollusca; class Bivalvia; order Pectinida; family Pectinidae; genus Mizuhopecten; species Mizuhopecten yessoensis. Next base: position 557,307 of record NW_018408802.1, on the reverse strand, counting down.
TTTGCCTGGATATACAAGTTTGGTGTACAGCAAGGACATCTTGGGATGACAGAAGGCAAGAATTAGGTCACTGTAATGTATGACTTGACCTTTGACCTTGACCTTTGAAAAGTTTCTCCGTGGCATAACTGCAGTTCTATTTCACCTGGAGTAACCAGATTTAACCTTTGACCTTCACTTTTGAAAAAGTTTGTCCGAGGAACTTTCTATGCTATTTCACCTGGAGAATCCAGATTTGGTGTACAAGGGCATCTTGGGTTGAGGGAGTGCATGAAATGGGTCACTTTGACCTCACTACACAGTGACCTATGCTTCCTGACAACATAAGTGTACTGTTTGTTAAATATAGAAATCATTACCGGTGGAGGACAATGGATTGCAATACTTTGCCTTGTTTATCAAACTTTGGGTCTGATCGGAAAACGAAGATAGCTGACAGGTAGCAATCTTTGAATTTTGAGATATATTAGTTTATTATCACTAGCTGTTTCTCAAGAGGTACTGGTCAGATCGTTATCCAATTTCACATGTTTGTTTTGCACATTTAATTTTGAGGCTAGAATAATATTTCTCATGCAGGGTAAAAGGCTGATGTAATACTCCAAAAAACGTTTCCTGCTGAAGGATAGTACAAGTTGCTAACATATTTGGTGGGAAAGGTGATCATATTGCATCAATGAAGTCTGAATCATCAGTGGAGGGATACTATATAGGGCAAATTAAGTTAATTTTATCTTCAAAAGGAACCAAGATTGGCTCCGGGATTTGACCCTGCCCCTGTGGGCTTAGTCCCTGTATGATAACATGGAAACTGATGGGATATCCAGCCCTAACCGCAAAGGTTAGTCAATAAAATGAGCTTCATATAAAATAGCACAAAAGCTTAAAGTGGTTGATCAAATACACTTACATATTATTGGCTCAAACTAAGCTTGAAAATGTTTGCATTATATTGACACTCAGTTTCAGAACTTTCTATCACTACATTGTAGTGTTATTTATTGTAAATTCAGAATATCTTTGACCCAGGAAATAATTATGGGTTATATAGATAATGAAATACATCAGGAAATCCTTAAATATGGAGATATTTTATCAATAAAACATATTCAGAAAGTTAGTTCAGTTTATATATATATTCATTTGTTCAGTGAAACTTATTAATCAAAATGCCATTGGGGTCTACTCTAGTTATATAAGCATGTAGATATGGAAATCCACAATAATATCCGAGTAAATGCCATGACAGACATGACAGGAAAGACAACTCTTACAAGAACATTTATAAAATAGTCATCCCTGAGATAAGTCTATTTTACTTACTGGTATTTCTCAAATTACAATGTATTCTGTTGTTTAAGTTGTTATGCATTTTTAAAATTAGCTTGTAATACACTGTACTTTAAGTTTACAGCAAATTAAATTTTAATGGCCCTTAAATCAATTGATTTTTGATCAATGTAGTGTAATGTCACTGCCTGTTGAAGCTTAATGCTATTTGGTACACACATTATCTATCAGTCATTTCTGTATTTTAAATTCTTTGTTAAGGCAACATGTCATGTACCTATTAGAGCTGCTGAATCGGGATCCCTTACACAGTACACAGTATTAATACTGACATCAAACTCTACTCTGTGACTTACCACAGCTGTGATTTGTCAGCTTCGTGTAGTTAGAAAGACACATGTTATATCTTTGACATCTGTACTTTTCTTCAATAATGTAATTTTGAAGTTGTCACATACAGGTATTATTAGATATCTCATTCACTTTGATGGTAAGATCTGTTATTGACGAGTCAAGCTTAGCGTACATGTGACGTGAACCGTAGTACCTAGCAAACTTACCAAGTTCTAGATCTATTGTCTCCATATCTTGCTGATAATACCGGTGACACTTAGTACGCACCATGACCAGAACCAATTATAATTTACCACTGGTTAAATAGCGCCGACATTTTCATACTTTATTAGTAAATCCAATGAAGACATCTCAGGATGGGGTTGTGTTCGATAAAGGATGCAAGAATGCAGAAATTCCAAGGTACAGTTGCTCTGGGTATAGTTGCACGCCGAGGGTGACAATGGGTTTTTGAGGGTTGACAATATTCACTGTTACCTGCTAACGAATGTCATATCTATTTTATTACATTGAAAGTCTTTGTAGCTCAGAAAAGGCAGCAAACCTCGATAATGACATCTTGTTTGTTGATAGTCTGCTGTTTACAATCGCTATCGCACCGGCGCTTGATAAAATTGGCTGTTGCCGTCAAACGTTCTTGTGACCATCACGAAGCGGTGCACGCACATTTTTCGCGCATGTGATATTTTTCTCTGTCTCATGGCAATATCACCCGCACCCCTTAAAACCAATGTATTTTCGGAGGGTGACAGAGATTTTTGTTTAATTTTCTCCCAACCAATCAAATAGCTAGAAATTCACTTGAGGTGTAACAAATATAATTGTTTAACCTACGTATTGTTAGGGGTGCTGTTCGGTCATAGGTTCAATACCAGTAATCTTATATCAATGTTAATCTCTAAATTAAGTGGCTTATGATAAATTAAGTTCCCTATAAGCTCATAGCTTATCATTTAATTTGAATGACTGGACTAATTCACTAACTATTCACTGCCGTAAGGTTTGAGGCATTTGTAGTATTTAGTCAGCTGTACCCTATTGTAGGATAAAGGAGGGACTAATAACACCCCTGACCCCCACCCCCCCATTCTCTTGATGCAATTGAGTTTTGTTTAACTGTTATTTGGGATGTCAATGTGATCAGTATTAATTTGTTTTCCCAAATGCAGCAACTACGGGGACATCTTTCCTTCCTTTCTTGCTTATTGTTTCCTTTTGAAAAAGAAAAATCTAGGTAAATTCTGGTCAGTCTGCAGACAGAATGCTGGTGTGGGGTGAAATGTTGTGTCCTCTTTTTGTTGTGATTTCATCGATGATGACACCATGATGTGGTGAGTGTTTGAATCGTTAATGAACACCACTGCCAATTTTGACCTTCGATCATGATGATTGTAAAGATGTATATGCCCCAGTAGTTAGTTATAAAGCATCTCTAGACCATGGGAATTGAATCATGCATACTCCTCTGAGGGGCAGATCTGATGGGATAGAGTGGGTAAATCTTCACTGACATATTGCGATTAGTTTTGTCTGTGTCTGAGAGGCAAGGCCATGGAGGCACGATAGTCTAGTGGTAGGACGCCGGGCTCGTGACCGAAGGGTTGCGTGTTCGAGTAACGGCACGGCACTGTGTTGTATCTTTGAGCAAGATACTTTACTCCGCTTGTTCCAGTCTACTCAGCTGTAAATGAGTATGTGGTTGGGCAGTGCTAGAATTGTTGAATGCTGGCTGTTAGCACCGAAATGGCAGTACCGGCTGTATGCTCTCCAGGCCCAGGGAGTTGAGAAAGGTATTGGCTGGTTACAAAGGCCCTATAACCACGGATAATAATTTTTGAACCGCTTTGAGATGACATACGAACTAGGTTGTGATAAAGCGGTACATTGTATATATAAGAACCTCAAATTATTATTTATTATCATTATTATTACTTTAAATGATCACGAAGCAAAATACCTTAAATGACATGAACACGGACACTTACAAGTGAATTTTTGCTGTCATTCCATAAAGTGATCCTAATAGATGATGAGGATCAAAATTCATACTCAAGAAGGGGATGACTGTCAGAGAGCGGAAGGGCGGGGCCATTTGGTCATCAAGTGCAAAGCATTTATATGACATCTCCTCACAAACTGATGGGTGAAGTTTCACCAACATCATTCAAATGATTATTAGATAAGGAGGATTATAATGTATACCCTTAGGTACTCAAAAGAGGGGCTGACCCCCCTAAAGGGCTGAGAGATGGGCCGTAAGATGTCACAAGAGTGCAAAACCTTCAAATGACATATGTTCTGAAACTTAATGGTGGATTTTAACAAACATGTCATAAAATGATCCTCAGATGATGAGGATCAGAATCTATACTCAAGAAGGGGCCACTCAGCCTTAGGGGGTCTTAGGGGTGGGGCATCATAAGTGGTCACGCAGTGCAAAATCTTTAAAAGTCGTCTCCTCTTAAAGTTACTGCTGGATTTATTTTAATATTGAATAAAACAATTCTAAGATGATGAGGATCAGAATATATACTTAAACAGGGACTGACCCCCAGGGGGCTGAGGGTGGGGCCATTGGGTATTTGCAGAGAGCTAAATCTTCAAATGAAATCTCTGAAACTTAGGATTTTTACAATACCAAGTACATGTATATCAAAACAGATCCTTAGATGATGAAAATTAGAATCTATACTCAAGAAGGGGCTGACACACCCTCCACCCCTAATAGGGGAGAGGCCATGTTATAAGTGGTCACTTTGTGTAAAATATTCTCACCAAACTACACTGAAAGTCCTTAATAGATTGAAAGCCTTAAATCTCATAAAACGATGACGAAGGTATGGTAGAAATGAAGGAGGTGCCCCTGCCTTAAGGAGCAGAGGGTTAGGTTTAATAGGGGAAATAGAATAAATATTTAAAACAAACTACTCCTGAAGAATGGGTAGACAGAGTTTAACCTGTTGTTTACCTCAACCATAGAGTTCAGTGTCTTATAGACAAAAGAGGTGGTCCCTTGGGGAAGGAATGCATTTAATCATAGAAGCTAGAGAAAGATCTCCAATAATGTCCTATTGAAACCCTCAGGCTAAGCTGACACGTTAAAATGACCTGGACCCCTCAAAAAACTGCCTTAAAAGCATGTCAACATTGCCCAGATTGAAGTAGTGTATGGTGTTGTTGGTCAATTGGCTAAGCTTTAAGGCACAAATCACTTTCAATAGGGTCATCTTGTGTTGGATTTTTTATTTGAGTTTTAGAATTATCAGAGTTAAATGAAATATTTCTCGACCATGGGAATATGAGTGTGGCAGGTTTTAATTGTACATAAGATTATGGTAGCCTTCTAGCTAAAGGGAATTTGCCTTTAGCTCAATTGATTTCCTAGCACCTTGCTTGGCAACACCTCACTTTTTGCTTAAATGTTGAAAGTTACCCAGGTGAGGAAAGGCAATGTGTCCTGTTCCCAGGCTGGGACATACCAAAGTCGTCCCAAGGCCGGGACATACCAAAGTCATCCCCAGGCTGGGACATACCAAAATCGTCCCCAAGCTGGGACATACCAAAGTCGTCCCCAGGCCGTGACACATACCAAAGTTGTGCCCAAGTCGGGACATACCAAAATCGTCAAAAATGGTAGTTGTTATGTCCCATTTTAAGGTTCAACATTAAGGGTAATGGCAACGACTGGTCCACTTGTTGTCAGTATAATGTGACTTGGTAGAATGCTGTGCTGGGTGCCTTTGCATGGTGTTTTTGTAAGATAGCACTATAAAGTCACGCTATCGCAAGGATCGAGGCAAATACACCAACATATCCTATCTCCAGCACTCAAACACACATACAGGCATACACAACACGCATATAGAGGCATGTCCTTAAAAGACCTATAGCTGTTAATAGGACGTTATAAACCCTATAAAACAAAACAAAACCTTTAGCTCAGTCAGTAGAGGGGTGGACTGGGAAGCCTGGGGTCCCGGGTTTGATCCCCAGTGGAAGCACACTATTTTCTTTCCTGTTACATTTGGTGTCCTAGGATAATAACTTTGAAGTAGTTAAGATCCCTACCTTATTACTGTAATATGTTTACCATTGCTGAGAAGAACACAATCATGCTTCCAGGATTGGTTCCAGGGTCTGCCTATGCCCCATGTGACTTATAGTCTTTGAGTTATAGAATGGAAACCATTTAGATTTCCACACTTGGGATCTGCAAGCCCTGGGTTTATAGTTTTCAGGTCTTAACTTGAAAATAGTTGAGGTCCCCACCCTATAACATGAAAAGTTGTAACAAAATCACAACTTTTTGGGGTATGAAGAGACAAATACACTCAGTCTACAATAATTGGTCCAGGGGGTCCATCTGTGCCTGGGACACTCAGTCCCTGCATAATCGTAACATGGAAATGATTGAGGTTCCCACTCCATAACCATATAAACATTCATACTCCAAAATTAGCTCAGGGGTTTGGTCTTGCCCCTGGTGACCTAGTTTCAGGGTAATACTATTGAAATGTCTTAGATCTTCACCCTATAACCAAATATGTGCTTGCTGGGCATGAAGAGATGAACACAGTCATGCTACTGGGATTAGCCGAGGGGTCAGGCCCCACCTTGGAGAATTTGTCCCTGGGTTAATTATAACATGGATGCAATTGAGCTTGATTGCCTATAACCATCTACAAATAAACTTTGACCTGATAATTAACAGCTGTGTGAAGGGAGGATGTAGTTACCCTGGGAGCTGGCAACATAACAGGTCCTGTTTGGTGTTGATATATTTGTTACCATGGGAGCTGGCAACATAACAGGTCCTGTTTGGTGTTGATATATTTGTTACCCTGGGAGCTGGCAACATAACAGGTCCTGTTTGGTGTTGATATATTTGTTACCCTGGGAGCTGACAACATAACAGGTCCTGTTTGGTGTTGATGTATTTGTTACCCTGGGAGCTGGCAACATAACAGGTCCTGTTTGGTGTTGATATATTTGTTACCCTGGGAGCTGGCAACATAACAGGTCCTGTTTGGTGTTGATGTATTTGTTACCCTGGGAGCTGGCAACATAACAGGTCCTGTTTGGTGTTGATGTATTTGTTACCCTGGGAGCTGGCAACATAACAGGTCCTGTTTGGTGTTGATGTATTTGTTACCCTGGGAGCTGGCAACATAACAGGTCCTGTTTGGTGTTGATGTATTTGTTACCCTGGGAGCTGGCAACATAACAGGTCCTGTTTGGTGTTGATGTATTTGTTACCCTGGGAGCTGACAACATAACAGGTCCTGTTTGGTGTTGATGTATTTGTTACCCTGGGAGCTGGCAACATAACAGGTCCTGTTTGGTGTTGATGTATTTGTTACCCTGGGAGCTGACAACATAACAGGTCCTGTTTGGTGTTGATGTATTTGTTACCCTGGGAGCTGGCAACATAACAGGTCCTGTTTGGTGTTGATGTATTTGTTACCCTGGGAGCTGACAACATAACAGGTCCTGTTTGGTGTTGATGTATTTGTTACCCTGGGAGCTGGCAACATAACAGGTCCTGTTTGGTGTTGATGTATTTGTTACCCTGGGAGCTGACAACATAACAGGTCCTGTTTGGTGTTGATGTATTTGTTACCCTGGGAGCTGGCAACATAACAGGTCCTGTTTGGTGTTGATGTATTTGTTACCCTGGGAGCTGACAACATAACAGGTCCTGTTTGGTGTTGATGTATTTGTTACCCTGGGAGCTGGCAACATAACAGGTCCTGTTTGGTGTTGATGTATTTGTTACCCTGGGAGCTGACAACATAACAGGTCCTGTTTGGTGTTGATGTATTTGTTACCCTGGGAGCTGGCAACATAACAGGTCCTGTTTGGTGTTGATGTATTTGTTACCCTGGGAGCTGACAACATAACAGGTCCTGTTTGGTGTTGATGTATTTGTTACCCTGGGAGCTGGCAACATAACAGGTCCTGTTTGGTGTTGATGTATTTGTTACCCTGGGAGCTGACAACATAACAGGTCCTGTTTGGTGTTGATGTATTTGTTACCCTGGGAGCTGGCAACATAACAGGTCCTGTTTGGTGTTGATGTATTTGTTACCCTGGGAGCTGACAACATAACAGGTCCTGTTTGGTGTTGATGTATTTGTTACCCTGGGAGCTGGCAACATAACAGGTCCTGTTTGGTGTTGATGTATTTGTTACCCTGGGAGCTGGCAACATAACAGGTCCTGTTTGGTGTTGATGTATTTGTTACCCTGGGAGCTGACAACATAACAGGTCCTGTTTGGTGTTGATGTATTTGTTACCCTGGGAGCTGGCAACATAACAGGTCCTGTTTGGTGTTGATGTATTTGTTACCCTGGGAGCTGACAACATAACAGGTCCTGTTTGGTGTTGATGTATTTGTTACCCTGGGAGCTGGCAACATAACAGGTCCTGTTTGGTGTTGATGTATTTGTTACCCTGGGAGCTGACAACATAACAGGTCCTGTTTGGTGTTGATGTATTTGTTACCCTGGGAGCTGGCAACATAACAGGTCCTGTTTGGTGTTGATGTATTTGTTACCCTGGGAGCTGACAACATAACAGGTCCTGTTTGGTGTTGATGTATTTGTTACCCTGGGAGCTGGCAACATAACAGGTCCTGTTTGGTGTTGATGTATTTGTTACCCTGGGAGCTGACAACATAACAGGTCCTGTTTGGTGTTGATGTATTTGTTACCCTGGGAGCTGGCAACATAACAGGTCCTGTTTGGTGTTGATGTATTTGTTACCCTGGGAGCTGACAACATAACAGGTCCTGTTTGGTGTTGATGTATTTGTTACCCTGGGAGCTGGCAACATAACAGGTCCTGTTTGGTGTTGATATATTTGCACTGTTGGTGACATATTATTCAAAAGAATCAAATTCTCATTTTACTTTCAGCTTCCAGGCTTGCTGATGGCATGACTAAATAGCTTTACCAGCTGGTGATTGAAGACAGTTATTACCATAATTCTTTATAATGTAATTTAATTATAATAAGATATCGACCTAAATTATTAAAAACTGATTGTAAATTAAAAATATGACAAATCTTGAAAAAAGCCACCTTATTTATCTCTATACCTGTAATTTGTACGGGGTATAAAGACCTCAAACTTTAACAAGCTCAATTAATGGCAGTGAAGTATCTGTAAACATCAGTTTGGTAAAATTCCATAGTATATATATACAAAGGAACAGCTAATGGACCTTTTCAAAGGGAGATACATCAATTCTGTTAACAAGTTTAAATCATAATAATTCTGTATTCTTAAAGATAAGCTGTTCTGTTCATAGCTAAATCCCTATTGTAAATATGGGCCATTCCTTTCACGACTAATAAACAGGTATTGACCATTAGATTATAATTGTTTATGTGAATGCCAGGCACACAAAGACTTTAAAGCTCACATATATATATGCTGAGATCTGTAGGACCAAGTACAAAGATCACACAGCTTGACAGCTTAGAACATATAGTTTGCCATTCTTTCAGACACCAAGTGTACTTTAAAATGTCTCAGAAACGTTCGATTCTAGGATTTTGGCTGAGTGTGAGTTTAAGATTGACTTTATTTGGGTATTCATTGTGAAACAACCCCTTTAACCTTACATGATGTTTGTGTCAAGATGACAATGCGGTGGGAACAGAAGGAATCGGCCATTTTTCAGATTATATTCTACAAATCTATCAATAGCTGCCCAATTTTTTTCTTGGAAAGCCTAGTTAGCTTTTTTTATTATTTCACAGTGAAGAATTTTGTATATCTTATAAATTTAGATATAATAATGTCAATGATATTCAAAAGTAGGGTGTGCTATGTTTTGAAATCATTTTATAAGATTTTCTGACTTTTTACCATCAATGCAATGACCATGTAAAAGCATTTAAAGAAATTAGGTATTCTCAACAAGATGATCAGGCTATCTGGTTTGGAATATCTTTGAAAGTTCAGCATGGGTCATGTTTTTGGTGTTGTCATTGGCTAGCTAGGGCTGAGAGCTATGATATAGATGTGGACCTGATCAGGCCTGCCTATCTACCTGTACAGTTATATATTGTTAACGACATGGACTATAGGTGTGTGTGTGAGGATACTGTTCGCTACCTGTGCCATAGGTGTATCGTTAACTACCTATGCCAAATGTATATGGTTAAGTTACAAAGTGTATAGATATGTATATTGGTTATTGAACAAAAGTCTTGCAGTGAGGTGTATTATGTATGTGTGTGTGCCATTTTTAAAGGAAACACAAGTACAGACTCTGCCAATACTTTAGTTATAATACACAAGAGTCATGGTAAACACAGACAATGTCAGGACCTTCAACTAGGACAGAATGTGATTTCCTCACTCACACAGTTGTGATTTCCTTTACATGGAGATGAAGAATATTATTTCCACAATTTGGCATTGCTAGCACATGTGGAATAAATCGGTGGTTTAACTAGAATAGTTGTGGAGAGTGTCGGAGGTGTGCAGGACACACCTGTGTCTTACCTGAGCCGTCACCATGCAGAGCGACATTAGCAATAATGGTAGGTTAATTCAATTAAGAGTGATATAAATCATATCTATTGCAGGGGTTTGACAGTCTTTGCATTGCTATCTGTACACAACTCTCGGTATACCCATTCATAAACTTAAGATATAGAAATGTGCTGTGATTAAAACATGTATTATGAAGGTCATTTCTTTTCACAAGAAGTATGCCAATAGTAGTGTCATAATGAAAATAAATAATTTCAAAAATCTTTTGAATACATAATAGCTGAAATTCTAAAAGTAGTAAACTATAATTTGATATAAGCTAAGGATATAAGCTTAATGTACTTCATACACATTTATATGTCTAAATAGCTTGCATTATTTGGGTGACAAATATTTGGATATTACAATTTAGCACAGAGAAAATAAATGACATCTCTAAAGGAAAGAAAATTAGAATCCTATTCAGTTTTGATAACGGTGAAGGAATAAATTATTGTTTGTTACTTAAATACCTGAGGTGTCAATATTAGGTTTATCAGGTGGAAATGTTAAGTATGATTAATACAAGTGGAAAAGATGAAAAAAATCTGGAAAAGACACTGGATTTCCAAAGGATATGGACTCAGATGTTAAGACAAAGATTGATATATCAGTGCTAAATCGGACACACTTGGACAGATAAAGATAAGGACACTGGATCACTAAAGGATTTCTGATGGTACTTCAAGAGGAACATATCTGACAATGAACCCCCAGAAGATTTATACCTTATATAGAGTGAGGATTAATGTTTAAGTCAATATATGGATGGACATAAAAAAAAAGAAAAATTGATACATGGACCATACAGAAATAAGGATTAATACAGGTGTATAAGACCATACAGAAATAATGATTAATACAGGTGTATAAATATGGAAATTTATCATCATAAATGTATATCAAGATGAGGATCAATACAAGCATATATAGATGTGGATTGATACAGGTGTATATAGATGTGGATTGATACAGGTGTTTAATGATGTGGATTGATACAGGTGTATACAGATGTGGATTGATACAGGTGTATACAGATGTGGATTGATACAGGTGTATACAGATGTGGATTGATACAGGTGTATACAGATGTGGATTGATACAGGTGTATACAGATGTGGATTGATACAGGTGTATACAGATGTGGATTGATACAGGTGTATACAGATGTGGATTGATACAGGTGTATACAGATGTGGATTGATACAGGTGTATACAGATGTGGATTGATACAGGTGTATACAGATGTGGATTGATACAGGTGTATACAGATGGGGATTGATACAGGTGTATACAGATGGGGATTCTTACAGGTGTATAAAGATGGGGATTAATACAGGTGTTTAAAGGTAAGGATCAAGACAATTTGGTAAAGATGAGGATAAATACAGATATATGAAGATGAGGATTAATACAAGTGTATAAAGGTGAAGATTGATACAGGTGTATAAAGATGGGGATTGATACGGGTGTGTAAAGGTGGGATTGATACAGGTGTATAAAGATGGGGATTGAAACAGGTGTATAAAGATGTTGATTGATACAGGTGTATAAAGATGGGGATTGAAACAGGTGTATAAAGATGTGGATTGATACCGGTGTATAAAGATGGGGATTGAAACAGGTGTATAAAGGTGAGGATTGATACAGGTGTATAAAGATGGGGATTGAAACAGGTGTGTAAAGGTGAGGATTGATTCAGGTGTATAAAGATGTGGATTGATACAGGTGTATAAAGGTGAGGATTGATACAGGTTTATAAAGATGGGGATTGAAACAGGTGTATAAAGATGAGGATTGATACAGGTGTATAAAGATGGGGATTGAAACAGGTGTATAAAGATGTAGATTGATACAGGTGTATACAGATGGAGATTGATACAGGTGTATAAAGATGGGGAATGATACATGTATATAAAGATGAAGATTGATACAGGTGTATAAAGACGGGGATTGATACAGGTGTATAAAGATGTGGATTGATACAGGTGTATAAAGATGAAGATTGATACAGGTGTATAAAGACGGGGATTGATACAGGAGTATAAAGATGTAAATTGATACATGTATATACAGATGTGGATTGATACAGGTATATAAAGATGAAGATTGATACAGGTGTATAAAAATGAAGATTGATAAGGTGTATAAAAATGAAGATTGATAAGGTGTATAAAGATGTGGATTGATAAGGTGTATAAAGATGAAGATTGATACAATTGTATACAGATGTGGATTGATACAGGTGTGTAAAGATGTGGATTGATACAGGTGTATAAATATGAAGATTGATACAGGTGTATAATGATGAGGATTGATACAGTCGTATAAAGATGAGGATTGATACAGGTGTAAAAAGATGAAGATTGATACAATTGTATACAGATGTGGATTGTTACAGCTGTATAAAGATGTGGATTGATACCGGTGTATAAAGATATGGATTGATTCTGGTGTATAAAGATGTGGATTGATACAATTGTATACAGATGTGAATTGATAAAGGGATATAAAGATGGGGATTTATAAAGGTGTATAATGATCAGGATTGATACAGGTGTATAAAGATGAAGATTGACACAGGTTTATAAATATTAGAATTGATACAGGTGTATAAAGATGAAGAGTTGATGATACTGATAGTGGTGGATTCATCAAGTAAACAATAATCCAAACACTGTCAAATAACGATTGAATCTACTTTGTATAGGTCCAAGCATGGGCCAGCACAATAGATGTCTTAAAGATACACTAGGGTAACCAAAGGTTGTTAGAGAGACACCAATGTAGCCAAAGGTTGCTAGAGAGACACCAAGGTAACCAAGGGTTGCTAGAGAGACACCAGGGTAACCATATGTGTCCAAGGAGACACTGTGGTAACAACAAATGGTTAGAAAAACAAGGGTAACCAAAGGTAGCTGATAAGGGGGACACCAGGGTAACTAGAAGTGTGAGGAGGACACCTGGCTAACCAGAGATGTTGGGGAGACACCTGGCTATTCAGAGATGTGAGAGGGAGACACCTGGCTAACCAAAGGTGTGAGGGGGACACCAGGCTAATTAGAGGTCTGTGGGGGAGACACCAGGCTAATTAGAGGTGTGTGGGGGAGACACCAGGCTAATTAGAGGTGTGTGGGGGAGACACCAGGCTTACCGGATGTGTGAGGAGGAGACGCCAGGCTAACCAGAGGTGTGAGGGGAGCCACCTGGCTAACCAGAGGTGTAAGGGGAGACACCTGGCTAACCAAAGGTGTGAGGGGGACACCAGGCTAATTAGAGGTCTGTGGGGGAGAAACCAGGCTAATTAGAGGTGTGTGGGGGAGACACCAGGCTTCCCAGATGTGTGAGGGGGAGACGCCCGGCTAACCAGAGGTGTGAGGGGAGACACCTGGCTAACCAGAGGTGTAAGGGGAGACACCTGGCTAACCAGAATTTTAAGGGACACCTGGCTAACCAGAGATGTGAGGGGGCACCAGGCTAACCATAGGTTTAAGGGACACCTGGCTAACCAGAGGTGTGAGGGGGACACCAGGCTAATCAGAAGGGAGAGGAGAGACACAAGGCTTACTAGAGGTAAGAGAGGGACACATGGCTTACTAGAGGTGTGGGGAGGACACACCTGGCTAACCAGAGGTGTGATGGGGACACCAGGTTAACTAGAAGTGAGAGGGGGAGACACCAGGCTTACTAGAGTTATGAGGGGGACATCTGGCTAACCAGAGGTGTGTGGAGGACACACCTGACTAACCAGAGGTGTGATGGNCGGGGGGGGGGGGGGGGGGGGGGGGGGGGGGGACACCAGGCCAACCAGAGGTGTGAGGGGGAGACACCTGGCTGACCAAAGGGGTGAGGGGGACACCAGGCTAACCAGAGGTGTGATGGGGAGACACCAGGCTTACCAGAGGTGTGTGGGGGAGACACCAGGCTAACCAAAGGGGTGAGGGGGAGACACCTGGCTACCCAGAGGTGTGTGGGGGAGACACCAGGCTAACCAGAGGTATGGGGGGAGACACCAGGCTAACCAGAGGTATGGGGGGAGACACCAGGCTAACCAGAGGTGTGTGGGTGAGACACCAGGCTAACCAGAGGTGTGAGGGGGGGACACCAGGCTAACCAAAGGGGGGGGGGGGAGACACCAGGCTAACAAGAGGTGTGATGGGGAGACACCAGGCTAACCAGAGGGGTGTGGGGGAGACACCAGGCTAACCAAAGGGGTGAGGGGGAGACACCTGGCTAACCAGAGGTGTGAAGGGGAGACACCAGGCTAACCAGAGGTGTGTGGGGGAGACACCAGGCTAACCAGAGGTGTGAGGGGGAGACACCTGGCTAACCAAAGGGGTGAGGGGGAGACACCAGGCTAACCAAAGGTGTGAGGGGGAGACACCAGGCTTACCAAAGGGGTGAGGGGGAGACACCAGGCTAACCAAAGGTGTGAGGGGGAGACACCAGGCTTACCAAAGGGGTGAGGGGGAGACACCAGGCTTACCAAAGGAGTGAGGGGGAGACACCAGGCTAACCAGAGGTATGGGGGGAGACACCAGGCTAACCAGAGGTGTGAAGGGGAGACACCTGGCTAACCAGAGGTGTGAGGGGGAGACACCTGGCTAACCAAAGGGGTGAGGGGGAGACACCTGGCTAACCAAAGGGGTGAGGGGGAGACACCGGGCTAACCAGAGGTGTGTGGGGGAGACACCAAGCTAACCAGATGTGTGAGGGGGAGACACCTGGCTAACCAAAGGGGTGAGGGGGAGACACCGGGCTAACCAGAGGTGTGAGGGGGAAACACCAGGCTTACCAAAGGGGTGAGGGGGAAACACCAGGCTAACCAAAGGGGTGAGGGGGAGACTCCTTGCTAACCAGAGGGGTGAGGGGGAGACACCTGGCTAACCAAAGGGGTGAGGGGGAGACACCTGACTAACCAAGGGGGTGAGGGGGAGACACCTGGCTAACCAAAGGGGTGAGGGGGAGACACCTGACTAACCAAGGGGGTGAGGGGGAGACACCTGGCTAACCAGAGGTGTGTGGGGAGACACCAGGCTTACCAGAGGTGTGTGGGGGAGACACCAGGCTTACCAGAGGTGTGTGGGGGAGACACCTGGCTAACCAGAGGTGTGAGGGGGAGACACCTGACTCAGCAGAATTGACTTCACACACAATACTGAATTGAAAGTACAGATAGCTCTCAATGACTGCAATGGGGGCAGCAATTAATTTTGTTTCATTGGTGTCCCCATGCTGAGAGAATACAGAAGAACCTGTTTGTCAGGCAATGTGTACACACTGGTTGATAATTGTATAGCTGTCACCTTGATGGTGGTAACATGATAGGAGCAAGGTAATGTTTAATTTTGTTGGAATTATATATGATCCAGTGCACTTTTCTTGAATTGAATGTGCAAGTACAATTATTAACTATTATGTAATAATCTTTAACATGGCATTACTGACAGATTACAAAATGAATCTCTTGTTCGTTCACTGTCAGATAAAGAAAAGACTAAATATTGACATATGCAAAGTCTGCCAACATATCTGTTGAATAGGAATCTGAAGATAAACTGTGTTCTATACAATATACTGGCAGATTGTATACACACCTTTGTTAACCCTCCATGGATATGTAGTGTCATACCTCAGTCGTGATTTCGATCTTTATCATTTTGTAAATATTTATCTGTTTTGCTGATTAAGCTGGGTGAAATAAGATTTGAAATATGGAAATGTTTCTATAACTGTATTTCCCACAGCAGTTATACTGTTACTGACAAAACCTTACTGGTTGGATCATTAGTTATACTGTTGCTGACAAATCCTTACTGGTTGGATCATCAGTTATTCTGTTACTGACAAAACCTTACAGGTTGGATCATCAGTTATACAGTTACTGACCAAACCTTACTGGTTGGATCATTAGTTATACTGTTGCTGACCAAACCTTACTGGTTGGATCATCAGTTATTCTGTTACTGACAAAACCTTACTGGTTGGGTCATTAGTTATACTGTTACTGACCAAACATTACCGGTTGGATCATTAGTTATACTGTTGCTGACAAAACCTTACTGGTTGGATCATCAGTTATACTGTTACTGACAAAACCTTACCGGTTGGATCATCAGTTATACTGTTACTGACCAAACCTTACCGGTTGGATCATTAGTTATACTGTTACTGACAAAACCTTACAGGTTGGATCATCAGTTATACTGTTACTGACAAAACCTTACCGGCTGGATCATTAGTTAAACTGTTACTGACCAAACCTTCCTGGTTGGATCATTTAAGTTATACTGTTACTGACAAAACCTTACTGGTTGGTTCATTAGTTATACTGTTACTGACAAAACCTTACCTGTTGGATCATTAGTTATACTGTTACTGACAAAACCTCACCGGTTGGATCATTAGTTATACTGTTACTGACAAAACCTTACCGGTTGGATCATTAGTTAAACTGTTACTGACCAAACCTTACTGGTTGGATCATTTAAGTTATACTGTTACTGACAAAACCTTACTGGTTGGATCATTAGTTATACTGTTACTGACAAAACCTTACCGGTTAAATAATCAGTTATACTGTTACTGACAAAACCTTACTGGTTGGATCATTAGTTATACTGTTACTGACCAAACCTTACTGGTTGGATCATTTAAGTTATACTGTTACTGACAAAACCTTACTGGTTGGATCATTAGTTATACTGTTACTGACCAAACCTTACCAGTTGGATCATCAGTTATACTGTTACTGACCAAACCTTACTGGTTGGATCATCAGTTATACTGTTACTGACCAAACCTTACCGGTTGGATCATTAGTTATACTGTTACTGACAAAACCTTACCTGTTGGATCATTAGTTATACTGTTACTGACAAAACCTTACCGGTTGGATCATTATCACATTGAGTGACTCGGTCTTACCATTTTTAGAAACAGCAGGTCAATACTTACTTTATGATGCCATTTCATTTGTAAACATTGTAATGCTCTCTGCCCAATGCAGTATTTTCTTCCTGACAAGTTTTAAACATTCTGTTAAACAGCATTAAGGATGTATATATACACCTCTGAGAAGTAAAAAAGTTCCTGTATAAAACTTCTTTTCTTATATGGATTTTTGGAAAAAGGAGTTATGGCATAGTAGAAAATGACAAAAAAATTATATGTCTGTGTGTTGGTTTTTGTGCTATGATCGGTCAAAGATACCAATTTAACACAATGTGTGATTTTAGTTGATTTTGTTGTTGTGACCATTTGCAGAACAAATTTATACAATTTCTTCCAAGTATGTTATCAGATATGTATGAATGTTTGTAAAATTGATAAAAATATTATTTTCTTTTAAATTATGGAAGTAAACTTTCTTAATCTTATTCTTTTAACTCAGAAAGGCGATTTAAGTTACCCCTACCCCTTATTTTTAAATGCTATTATTTTCACCATTTTTTGCAGATTAGCTTGATATAAAAAGTTTTGCCTTTATACATTTTTTAATATTTAATTTTCTAAAGCAGCCACAAAAATGGGGGGACCAATAATGTATAGATTTCCACTTTGTTGCATATTATTTTTATCATATTGAACATTGTAAAGTTGTACAGCAAAATTGAACCTGCTACAATTAAAAATGGCGACACAATGACAATTTAAGCAATCAATCTAGTGTCAAAAAAGTGAAATTTGACCTTTTTTTTTATCTAGAGATATCACATGACTAAAACAAAGGATTACCATTAAAAACCTAGGGATATCTGTGCATATTTTGTAAGGTGCTTCTTGTCTAGTTCAGCTACTATTTACAGATGATCCAGGCAAGTGATACAGGCAGATGGACCCTTTTGTTATAAACACAGAGTGTACTGTAATACATGTACGCAAAAGTGTGTACACATACTTGTTCTAACTATATTAAAACTCTTTTCAAAAGGTGATTGTTTTCATGATATCGGAATGAGGTCTATTTTAACCAGTAGAATGTTTGTTCTGTTCTGGAAGTGTTGACCTTCCCTATCTCCAGAGTGTTTGACTCGGATGGTGATTGAACGGGAATATTGATTATGCACTTCACAGACCCTGATTAATGTGTCAAAATGTAAATAGACGGAATTACAGGAGCATACAGCGACCATAGTGTAGACATTGTGTCAGGTATGCTACAGTATGCATAACACATATTTTGTCAATGTTTTATTTTCAATATATGCACAGTCTAAAAAACTAAATAGGAGAACTCGACAGATATGTTGCTCCTCTGATGGAGCTACGGTTCAGACTGCTCACCAACACTGCATATGGTGCTGCATGAAGTTTAAACCCAATGTAAATTTGTTTGAGATACAAATCATGAAAGTTTAACTGGATATGACCTTACACCAAATCCAGTAAATTGGTCGATGAGACAGAGGTTAACTTTATTAAGATAAATTTGTCCATGCAAACCCCTGATAAATGGCAACATAGAGGTGTATGAGGAGTAGAGAAATGCACAACAAGGAACCTCCGATCATTGGACAGACACTTGACTGATTGAAGCCAACAATTGACAGAGTTGAGTTTTGCTCTATTCTTCCCTCCTTTTTCTATTAAAATGATTAAGTCTTTGCACCTGAAGACATTGCTATTTCAAATCGAAGTCTGGTATGCCCTTGCCAAACTTTCACCTAGTACTGGAAACAAGGGTTGCACATGGTCACAGGCACCAATTTTGTAATGGGTGAAAAGAAATGTATAGCAAGACCGTAATTCAAATTCAGTACCCTCCAAACTCTACACAGACCCTCTACCACCTGAGCTTCCTGGTTGCTAACAATCAACCTAGTCCAGTTCTGCTTCCATAGGTATAATGATGATGTATCTGTAAAAGGGGAGAACAAATCAATGTCCGGACAGCTAGGGAATTTGAACCCTTCAAATTTTAGATGAATAATTTGAACCAATTGAACTTTCTGGTTGGCAACTGCCCTTTCAGTCCAGTTTGACTGCCTCCTATGTAAAACTAACAATAATATACTGGTGTGATGACCTGAAGAATTGTTTGCCAAAATGAAGTGTATTTAAGTCATTGCTTTTCCCTGCCTCTGAAAGTTTCTCAGGTGAAGAAATCTGCTGGCTGATTCTAACCATCAATATATATTTAAAGGGAGAATTATTGACTAGCTGGTTCTTCCTTATTCCCCTTGATATTATTTTAGAAGTTATAGCTAGCTAATCATTCTTTCCAAGGCAGGGCTAGCTCCTCACTGCAAAGTTTTAAGATTCAATAGACCGAAAAACTGGAGCAGGAAGGGCAAACACTAAACCATTTATAGTCATAAATGTTAATAAATAATTAAATAAGGGTATTGTACAGGGCTTTGATAACTACTAGTTATACCAATAATAAGCTTGGTAGGATTTATAAGGCATAGAGACAGTAGAATTATATACATTGTGGAATAACATCTGTCATGGCTTACAGTTCAACACTTATATATATAATTACCAGCTATAGGACTATAGAACTGTATGTTTATGACTACACGTGGTAATTATATAAGTATAGATATTTATTACTACTTGTGGTAAGTATAGATATTTATGACTACATTTGGTAAGTATAGATATGTATTACAACACGTGGTAAGTATAGATATTTATTACTACACGTGGTAAGTATAGATATTTATTACTACACGTGGTAAGTATAGATATTTATGACTACACGTGGTAAGTATAGATATTTATTACTGCACGTGGTAAGTATAGATATTTATTACTACCCGTGGTAAGTATAGATATTTATAACTACACTTGGTAAGTATAGATATGTATTACTACACGTGGTAAGTATAGATATTTATTACTACCCGTGGTAAGTATAGATATTTTTTAATACACGTGGTAAGTATAGATATTTATTACTACCCGTGGTAAGTATAGATATTTATAACTACACGTGGTAAGTATAGATATGTATGACTACACGTGGTAAGTATAGATATTTATTACTGCACGTGGTAAGTATAGGTATTTATTACTACAGTCGCCGAGGGGACATATAATTTGATATTTCAATCCTATTGGGCAATATATATGGCATGGTGTTATGCTATGGAGACAATTTATGGCTGCATGTTTAAATGATGCCAAGGCAGTATGACTCAATGTTTGATGGTGGTATGGGAAGTAATATGTCTGGGTGTTTTAAGACACTCCCAGAGTATTGACTGAATGTTTTAAACATTATATGTATATTGAGGCAAAAGGCTGTGGGTTTACACAGTTGAGACATTGAGTTTAATGATTTTTTAACAGTGGAAGCAATAGGAATATAACTTTCTGAATTAAAACTTGAAAGAAACCTGCTGTGGTTGGTGCACTAGCTACTATTTTCTTTACCCGATGATCTGCACTGAGTGTGTCACCTGTACTGGATCGCTCAGATAGCGTACACCTTGACACCTGAGTTAGTGTGTTCTTGGCAGTGCCCGATAAGGCAATGGCCAGCACACAAAGTGTTGGGGTATTGAGACACTACACACTGATTTCTATATCAGTAGGGAGGAATGTCGGCCTAGATAAATTATTATAAAGGCAGTGTTAGCATAGTACTGCACATTTTTCAAATTTGTTCAAATTTAACTAATAAAGGAAATTTTGATGTCCATGTTCAATGTATTATTACACCTGGTATATCAAGTAAAACCAATGATGCAGAAAAATATTTGTACAAAAAAACCCTGATGATATTGCAATTTGAATATGTACAATTTCTGTTTTGAGCTAACAAGATTTGCACTAAATTCTGTGGTCATATGAGAATTGTATAGTACATAGATGTATGACACTAATCTATATGTGTGCCCAGTGGGAGCCATCATGCATATCAGATCTCATAATGATATCGACATACTAAGAACGGCCAGTTGACTTTGCGCCCTGATCCCTCAGCTGGGCCCTTTGTTGTCCTGCGTTCTGTACCTGTTCTCATATATCCTTATAGGTGTATATCAGTACTTTGTAGTCTGTCCGTAACACACATTAAATTAGCCTTTAAGTTTAACATCTTAAACAAACTTAACATGTATATTTCTTTGTGTTTAAAGCATTGATAATAAAAATTACACATTAAGACATTTTAATGATCTATTAAAGTAAGTTTTCAATTTATCAGAGGCTTGATTAAAATTCAAATTGAGTAATTGTTGCTATGTAACACAACTAAATAGAATTAAGTTTATTTCAGATCAGAATAATTTCGAATCCTCTTCACTAGACTCAAATATGTGTCTCAACAGTAAATATGCCTTATAACTGACAACACTTTTTGAAAAGTGATGACATTTTCAATTATCAGACACTGATTTTGTATAAAGTTCTTGTACAGCCCAGGATGTTTTTGTAATATATTTTAAGGTCATAGGAGTGTATTGCTAAACGGAAATATGAAGTACATCCCTAATTGAAAATCCAATGTAGGGAGACAGTATCACAATATCCGCATATTCTAATGTTTAATATTAAACTGATAAATATTGTATGTTTATTATTGACAGAACAGTGTGTTTATCAATATTAAAGTATTTCAAAGCAATCCAGGCATTAATTCAGTTGATTTTTAATCAATGAGTCACATGTGTCCATTTGTCTGTAATACAGGAAACCGGCTACCTATTTCACTACTGTGAAATTTTTCAAGAACGATAACTCTTACATGCAATTACTATGTGTATATGGTTTTATTATAAAATGTCAATTTTTAGTCGTTTATAAATGATGAATTTTACACAATTTCCGCATTTATGAAATTAATATACATTAATGCAATACTAATCTATGTCAATATCCTTTTAATTGACATTATTTTTCAAAATTCACTCCTTTATACATAAATTTCAATGTAAAATCCTTTAAATTCGGACAACCTATTTTTTATNGGGGGGGAATTCTACAGGGAAAGTATACAGGGGAGGTAATTATATAAAGATTGTTATACAGGGGAGGTTATTACACAGGGGAAGTTTTACAAGCAAGGTTATTATACAGGGAAAATATACAGGGGAGGTAAATATATAAAGATTGTTATACATTGGAGGTTATAACACAGGGAAAGTTAAACAGGGGAGGTAATTATACAGGAAAAGTTATACAGGGGAGGTAATTATAAAGGGGAGGTTATATAGGGGATGTAATTATATAAAGATTGTTATACAGTGGAGGTTATTACACAGGGGAGGTTAAACAGGGGAGGTAATTATACAGGGAAAGTTATACAGGGGATGTAATAATACACGGAAAGCTATACAGGGGAGGTTATTATACATGGAAAGTTATACAGGGGACGTAATTATAAAGGAAAAGTTATACAGGGGAGGTTATTATATATGGAAAGTCATACAGGGGAAGTAATAATAAAGGGAAAGTTATACAGGGGAGTTCATTATACATGTTAAGTTATACAGGGGAGGTAATTATACAGGGAAAGATATACAGGGGAGGTAATTATAAAAGGAAAGTATACATGGGATGAAATTATTTAAGAAAGGTTATACAGGGGAAGTAATAATAAAGGGAAAGTTATACAGGGGAGGTAATTATACAGGGAAAGTTAAAAAGGGGAAGTTATTACACAGGGGAAGTTAAACAGGGGAGGTAAGTATACAGGGAAAGTTATACAAGGGAGGTAATTATAACGGAAGGTTATACAGGGGAGGTAATTATACAGGGAAAGTTATACAAGGGAGGTAATTAAACAGGGTAAGTTTTACAGGGGAGGTAATAAACAGGGGAAGTTATACAGGGGAGGTAACTATATAAGGAAAGTTATACATGGGAGGTAATCATTCAGGGGAAGTTATACAGGGGAGGTAATTATACAGGGGAGGTAATTATATAAGGAAAGTTTTACAGAGAAGGTAATCATAATGGGGAAGTTATTCAGGGGAGGTAATCATACAGGGGAAGTTATACAGGGGAAGTAATAATACAGGGGAGGTCATTATATAGGGAAAGTCATACAGGGGAGGTTATTATACAGGAAAAGTTATACAGGGAAGGTAATTATACAGAAAAGTTACACAGGGGAGGTAATCATACTGGGGAGGTTATTATACAGGGAAAGTTATACAGGGAAGGTAATTATACAGAAAAGTTACACAGGGGAGGTCATTATATATGAGAAGTTATACAGGGGAGGGTTGATATAAAGAGTGGGTTAATACAGCCCTTGGGATGTGATTATAACCAGGCCTGAGAGCTTCAAAACTTGTCTGAACAAACCTGTCTGTCTGTCTGTCTGTCTTACTATTGAAAGCATGAGCCATAAAAGATTTTAAATTACAAATAATGAAAAGAAATATGTTGCACTTCATTAATGTAGACCTGGACTGGTAAAATGTATTGCATGTTTATGAATATGGAAATTATGGCTATGATCAAGGAAAACCTGCCTACGGAAGGTTCAATGACTAAAATAACATAAAAGCACAAGTGTGAAGTATTGATTGGGCCATGTCAGCTATTAACCGTATGGTTGACTTGTGGAGGGAAAAAGAGCTGTCGATTAGGGCTGATCTGGAAGCAATAGACATATTGCTATCCCCATTGATTCTACTTCCGTGGTTGTGCTCTGCAGCAGCATCCGCTTTGGCCTCGATGAAACCCTAGTCGAACATGACAGGCCTCTTTACAGGGCGTTTATATGTTATATCCTGTTTAAAAAGGTTGTAATTTCTATTGGGTTTAAATACTGGTGCTAGTATTCTGTACATAAAAGCAGTGTAGAAAAAAGCCAATATCTCGGATCATAATTTCTTTTGCTTCATATTGAAAATTTTACTTTAAAGAGGTAGATGAATAAGCCTTTGAATATGTATAAGGGGTCTATATAATTGATTGATCAATAACATGTTGTAGATATCAATCTGTCTATACCTATCAGGATGTGTAACGTGACTGGCACTTGGATTCACCGGTGTGTTAGCATGTTGCTAAGAGAAGGAAACCAGGCCTGTGTTTCATTCTCTTTCATCGTCTCTAGTTCAATGCATTTCCATTTGTTTGTGTTAGGAAATATGGAATTGAATTATTCAGTGTGAACTTTGTTGACTTTATTTGAAATGATGCAAAAACAGAAGTATCTAAAAAAATCAGGCTTCTCATGATCATAGTTCAACTTTTATGGTGCTAATAGCTGCTGTCAACCAATCTCAGACTTGTGTTTTAAAATGCTGGTTGAGTATTTACTCTCCGAAGATTTATTGGTTTGACATTGAAGCTCATAAACAAGAAAGATTTAGTGGTTTGAGACATGACAGCTCAGAAACAACATGTTGTCATATCAATCGTGTCTCATATAACTACACGAGGTCTGAGAGAGAATGTCTGGATGTACCTTTAACAGGACACTCACAGAATGTTATAGTTTGGATGTCGTAACCTCGGGAATATGAAATCAGGTTTCAAGGATTTTCAAACTGGAGTGATATATATCGTCACAGCTTAACTAGAACATACCGTAACAAATTTGACAACCTTGTCTTCGGTGAATAGAGGAAACATTTATTGTGGTCATTAAATATTGATAGAGTTGATTCATCAACCGGAAATGCAGAAGACTTTTGAATGGTGCTTTGAGACTTTTTTTATCAGGAGTTACAGATAGAAGTCTATAATATTTGAGACTGAATTTTAAGACTTCAGACTTCCTGTTCTAAAGTTCCTTCAGTTTCCATAGACACCTAATTTTGAAATGTTACCTCCCCTTCAATGTTCTGTGGCACTGCAGTGTGCTGTGTCTAAAAAAAAGAATGTATCCTTGCATCGTGTCAAGGTTGGTGCCAATGACCAGGTCAAGGTCATTCAGGCTCTGGAACGAATAAAGATTAGATCTTTCTTAGATCGGGTAAAAATCCAGAGGAGAAACACCATTGCAGGATTCGTTAGAACAAGAGATTACTCAGGTAAAAAGTTAAAACTTGATTCATTGATCTGAATTTTTTACAAAAATCTTCTTTTAAAATAAGATAACTCCAAGACATTACCATGTATACACAGAATTTCCTGAATTTGATATTTATGAATGTAACATTATGTTAAGATAGTTGTAGAAATGTTGCAATGAAGTTTTGCAAAACATTTTCATGTAATGTTCTTGTGTGCAAAATGCTACATTTGTTTTTATTTACATAGTTAAAATGTTGTCACAATGTCTTACTCAGGCCAGATCTTTATGTTGTCACAATGTCTTACTCAGGCCAGATCTCTACGTTGTCACAATGTCTTACTCAGGCCAGATCTCTACGGTGTCACAATGTCTTACTCACGCCAGATCTCTACGTTGTCACAATGTCTTACTCAGGCCAGATCTCTCCGTTTTCACAATGTCTTACTCAGGCGCCAGATCTCTATGTTGTCACAATGTCTTACTCAGGCCAGATCTCTACATTGTCACAATGTCTTACTCAGGTCAGATCTCTACGTATACGTTGTCACAATGTCTTACTCAGGCCAGATCTCTCCGTTTTCACAATGTCTTACTCAGGCCAGATCTCTACGTTGTCACAATGTCTTACTCAGGCCAGATCTCTACGCTGTCATAATGTCTTACTCAGGCCAGATCTCTAGGCTGTCACAATGTCCTACTCAGGCCAGATCTCTACATTGTCACAATGTCCTACTCAGGCCAGATCTCTGCGTTGTCATAATGTCTTACTCAGGCCAGATCTCTACGTTGTCACAATGTCTTACTCCAGCCAGATCTCTATGTTGTCACAATGTTTTACTCAGGCCAGATCTCTACGTTGTCACAATGTCTTACTCAGGCCAGATCTCTACATTGTCACAATGTCTTACTCAGGCCAGATCTCTACGTTGTCACAATGTCTCACTCAGGCCAGATCTCTACGTTGTCACAATGTCTTACTCAAGCCAGATCTCTACGTTGTCACAATGTCTTACTCCAGCCAGATCTCTACGTTGTCACAATGTCTTACTCAGGCCAGATCTCTACGTTGTCATGAAAAATACTGACAGAAATAGACAAATAATTTTTCTCATATTTTATGAAGGCAGTGCTATCAAATGGACACCTTTGCAGATTAAGGGGAGGCAACACAACAGTTCAGTTTTACATTGTTGATTGCAAATCACTTTCAGCATTTTTGGCAAAGTTTTTCTTAATTAAACCATGATGTGATATTTGATTTCTTTTTTCCCTAACAGATCAAGGAGAGACAGAAAAGTCAGTTGCCTCAGGGTCAGCCCCAGGGTCAGCCCCAGGGACAGCCCCCGGTCCCACCCCCGCTTCAGCTCCACCAGAAGTTAAGGAAGATACACAGCCTAAATCGGTCAGAAAATTTGGAGGCAAGAAGTCTCCAGGGGGAAAACAATCAAAGCTTCCATCATGTAGTCTTCCAAACAACATGCAGCCGACATTCTACGTAGGGGGAGGAAACGGTGTATCTCTGTAAGTAAATGTTACTGACATTCTACGGAGGGGGAGGAAACGGTGTATCTCTGTAGGTAAATGTTACTGACATTCTACGTAGGGGGGAGGAAACGGTGTATCTCTGTAAGTAACTTTTACCGATGTTCTATGTAGGGGGAGGAAACGGTGTATCTCTGTAAGTAAATGTTACTGACATTCTACGTAGGGGG
>NW_018408802.1:437301-527093 GCF_002113885.1 Mizuhopecten yessoensis | reverse complement strand
GGGGGAGGAAACGGTGTGTCTCTGTAAGTAAATGTTACTGACATTCTACGTAGGGGGGAGGAAACGGTGTATCTCTGTAAGTAAATGTTACTGAAATTCTACGTAGGGGGAGGAAACGGTGTTTCTCTGTAAGTAAATGTTACTGACATTCTACGTAGGGGGAGGAAACAGTGTGTCTCTGTAAGTAACTTTTACTGATATCCTACAAAGGGGAGAAGCAGTGTATCTCTGTAAGTAACCTTTTACTGGTATTCTTGGTAGGGGGAGGAAATGGTGTATCTCTGTCAGTAATTTTTACACTATACGAAGAACTTCAGTAAAAGTTACTTATGTGTAACAGTGTATTTCTGTGGGTAATTGTTACTGACATTCATTGTAGGGGAGGAACCGTGTATCTTTGTAAGTAACTTTCACTGGTATTCTACGTAGGGGGAGGAGTCATTTAACAGAGTTATAAAAAAGGTGGCTTGAGAATAGAATCTGTGCATGAGCATGAGAATGGTTTCATAAATACAGGAACAGTTAAACACTGTCAGTTAGATGTTAACACTGTCAATTAGATGTAAACACTGTCACTTTGAGGTACAGACTGTCAATTAGATGTACACACTGTCAATTAGATGTTAACACTGTCAATTAGATGTAAACACTGTCAATTAGATGTTAACACTGTCATTTAGATATAAACACTGTCAATTAGATGTTAATACTGTTAATTAGATGTAAACACTGTCAGTTAGATGTAAACATTGTCAACTAGATGTAAACATTGTCAATTAGATGTAAACACTGTCAGTTAGATGTAAACATTGTAAACTAGATGTAAACATTGTCAACTAGATGTAAACATTGTCAATTAGATGTTAACACTGTCATTTAGAGGTAAACACTGTCAATTAGATGTTAATACTGTAAATTAGATGTAAACACTGTCAGTTAGATGTAAACATTGTCAACTAGATATAAACATTGTCAATTAGATGTTAACACTGTCAATTACATGTTAACACTGTCAATTAGATGTAAACACTGTCAATTAGATGTTAATATTGTCAATTAGATGTAAACACTGTCAGTTAGATGTTAACACTGTCAATTAGATGTAAACACTGTCAGTTAGATGTAAACATTGTCAACTAGATATAAACATTGTCAATTAGATGTTAACACTGTCAATAAGATGTAAACACTGTCAATTAGATGTAAACACTGTCAATTAGATGTTAACACTGTCAATTAGATGTAAACACTGTCAATTAGATGTAAACACTGTCAATTAGATGTTAACACTGTCAATTAGATGTAAACACTGTCAATTAGATGTTAACACTATCAGTTATATTTAAATCCTGTCAATTAGATTTAAACACTGTCAATTAGATGTAAACACTGTCAATTAGATGTAAACACTGTCAACTAGATGTAAACACTGTCAATTAGATGTAAACACTGTCAATTAGATGTTAACACTGTCAATTAGATGTAAATACTGTCAATTATATGTAAATACTGTCAAGTAGATGTTAACACTGTCAGTTCGAGGTACAGACTGTCAATTAGATGGTAACACTGTCAATTAGATGTAAACACTGTCAATTAGATGTTAACACTATCAGTTAGATTTAAATCCTGTCAATTAGATGTAAACACTGTCAATTAGATGTAAACACTGTCAATTAGATGTAAACACTGTCAATTAGATGTAAACACTGTCAATTAGATGTAAACACTGTCAACTAGATGTAAACACTGTCAATTAGATGTAAACACTGTCAATTAGATGTTAACACTGTCAATTAGATGTAAATACTGTCAATTAGATGTTAACACTGTCAGTTAGATGTAAACATTGTCAACTAGATATAAACACTGTCAATTAGATGTAAACACTGTCAATTAGATGTAAACACTGTCAATTAGATGTAAACACTGTCAATTAGATGTTAACACTGTCAATTAGATGTTAACACTGTCAATTAGATGTTAACACTATCAGTAAGATTTAAATCCTGTCAATTAGATGTAAACACTGTCAATTAGATGTAAACACTGTCAACTAGATGTAAACACTGTCAATTAGATGTAAACCCTGTCAATTAGATGTTAACACTGTCAATTAGATGTAAACACTGTCAATTAGATGTTAACACTGTCAGTTAGATTAAAACCCTGTCAATTAGATGTAAACACTGTCAATTAGATGTAAACACTGTCGACTAGATGTAAACACTGTCAATTAGATGTAAACAATGTCAATTAGATGTAAACATTGTCAATTAGATGTAAACATTGTCAATTAGATGTAAACACTGTCAATTGGATGTAAACACTGTCAATTAGATTTAAACCCTGTCAATAAGATGTTAACACTGTCAATTAGATGTAAACACTGTCAATTAGATGTTAACACTGTCAATCAAATGTAAACATTGTCAATTAGATGTAAACACTGTCAATTAGATGTAAACACTGTCAATTGACAGTGTTTACATCTAATTGACAATGTTTACATCTAATTGACAGTGTCAATTAGATTTAAACCCTGTCAATAAGATCTTAACACTGTCAATTAGATGTAAACACTGTCAGTTAGATGTAAACCTTGTCAATTAGATGGAAACACTGTCAATTATATGTAAACACTGTCAGTTAGATGTAAACACTGTCAATTATATGTTAATACTGTCAATTAGATGTTTACACTGTCAGTTAGAGGTACAGACTGTCAATTAGATGTAAACACTGTCAATTAGATGTCAACACTGTCAGTTAGATGTAAACACTGTCCATTAGATGTTAATACTGGCAATTAGATGTAAACACTGTCAGTTAGTGGTACAGACTGTCAATTAGATGTACACACTGTCAATATGATGTAAACACTGTCAGTTAGATGTAAATGCTGTCAATTAGATGTAAATACTGTCAATTAGATGTAAACACTGTCACTTTGAGGTACAGACTGTCAATTAGATGTACACACTGTCAATTAGATGTGAACACTGTCAATTAGATGTAAACACTGTCAATTATATGTAAATACTGTCAAGTAGATGTTAACACTGTCAGTTCGAGGTACAGACTGTCAATTAGATGGACACACTGTCAATTAGATGTGAACACTGTCAATTAGATATAAGCACTTTCAATTAGAGGTTTACACACTGTCAATTAGATGTAAACACTGTCAATTAGAGGTAAACACTGTCAATTAGATATAACCACTTTAAATTAGATGTACACACTTTCAATTAAAGGTAAACACTGTCAATTAGATGTAGGCACTTTCAATTCGAGAAACTAATTGTCACTAAGGTAAACACTGTCAATTAGAAACATGCTCATTTTTTATACACTCTGTTGATTAGAGACAGATCGTTAATGCAGGTACCCCACTCTATTAACTATATATTGACCTCCTCTGTGTGTTTTGTGGGTATATGATAGGCCCAGAAGTCTAAATCAATGAAGTATAAGTCAGCGATAATTCATACTTGTTTGGCTAGAACCTGACACAGCTGTTAGTCTACCTGTGTTTCCCTCGTTAATCAATGCCTTACCTGTGACACCAGCAGTCTGTGATAGTGTCTGTACTCCTGTCATTCTCTGATCGTTCCTAATTAATTTATTATATTGATATATTGATGAATCTTTTGTCAGAGAAGTGGTAACATTTCATGAATAGGTATAAAAATACACATTCAATAATATTATTCTATTAGCTACAGTACAAATGTTTATTTGCCGTAGGAAATTTCATGTTTAGTCGATTAAGTATACAAATGTGGCTGAAAATTACATGTATCTACATGCCATATTGGTAAACTGAGCTCAGATGTCCATATGAATGATTATTATATTTCTCATATAATAGACTAAGTATATGAGTTCATACAACTGTTATATTGTAGCTACTAGCTATCAGTACATTGATATACAGTAAAGCCTTTGGTTTTCTGTATATTATATGTAACTCTGACTACATGTGTAGAAGGAGCACAGCCAGACAGGAATTCCAACAAAGTACCTCGGAACTCTCTCGGAGGCATTAACTACTTATTGAGCTACCAGGTTGCTGGTGATCGTCCCAGTCCAGTTCTGCTTTGCACATATGTCTATTAAGGATCTTTGTCCCAATGCATTGGTTTTTCCATTAAACAGTATTGAGTAACCTCCCCTTTACTTCTGTTTTGCAATAAGTTAATAACTGTAGCAAAGTTTGGCCAGGACACATCCATAGACTTAGGTAGCTCAATTGGTTAGAGCAATAATGTAACATTCAGAAGTCCAGGGTTTTGAATCATAGTCTAGCCCCGCGGAAGTCTTACATTCATAACACTTTTGTTGATTATCAGGTATATGTATTTTTTTCAACTCCCCCCCCCCCCCCCCCCCCCCCCAGTATATATTACTGCATGGTGAAATATCATGAATTCTCCATTTCATAAAAACATATCTCAAATGCAGTGAAGATATACGAAATATTATATCTTCACATGTGAAGAGTCACTCTTAGTATTGTCCAATCTGAACGGTACATTCTATTCTCTGCATAGATTTTCAGTTTCAAGTTTAGATAAAAATAACGGCAGAGTAAGGGGTTGTGTTGTATACCTTTGCAGCATACATTATTGTTTTTACAAAACTACTCAATTAATATAATTTTTGTCTGGAAATCTTACCAGATAATATATAGCAGCAAACAGCAAAAATGCAGTGAAAACCCATTCAAAATGGCGCTCTGCATTGTTGTCAAGCGTGACGTTATTAGAAATTGGTATAAAAAAATATGCTACACATTCCCAAGCTTTTCTGATGTAGCAATATTTGCGTCGTGTGAAGTGAAAAAATATGTAAGAAATAGAGAATGTCATTGTTTTCCCATTTGGTTAGGTTTGAGTTTTTAACGTCCTATTAACAGCTAAGGTCAGTTAAGGACGTGCCTCCATGTGTGTAGTGTATGCGTGCTTGTGCATGTGAATGCAAGAGACAGGGTATGTTGGTGTGCTTGCTTCCTTGTGATAGCACTGATCTGATGCCGACTTTATAGTGCTATCTCAATGAAATACCATGCCGAAGACACCCAGCACAGCATTCCGCCCGGTTACATTATACTGACAACGGGTGAACCAGTTGCCATTCCCCAGTGAACGTTAAGCAGGGAATAACAAATACCATTTTTGAGGACTTTGGTATGTCCCGGTCTGGGGACAGAACCCATTGCCTTCCTCACCTTGGCAAATGCTCAACATCTAAGCCCAAAGTGAAGTGTTGCCAAGCAAGGCGATAGGAAATAAAAGGTAGTAAGGAGTAAAAAGAAAGATAAAGATCCCAAATATAGCAATGGGGGCAGCAGATTTATTATGGTTGCTTTTGTGTCCCCAAATAGAGGACACCAAAGCAAATCCCCAATTCTGCAGTGGGTTTCCACATTAGTCGCCTCCTATGATGCGGTGGGTAACAGCAGGTATATTCTTTCCCGATCCCCCATCAGCAGGGGTGTTGTTTTCCCGTTCAATACAATTTATTTATTTCAATTGTATAAAACGAATATGTGATAGCAACCAAAAAAAACAGTGTTGTGACAAAATGTGTCTTCATAGCAGTCTCGAGTGTTCATAGCAGTCTCGAGTGTTCATAGCAGTCTCGAGAAGAAATTACTTTTATTTAAAGAGGGGCTATATATACCAGTGACGCTTTTAAAAAGGAGACAGTTGATATTTTATCCAAAGATTGCATTTTGAAAAGTAATATGTGTAAAAATCACTGCAATTTTGACAAAAGGTATAAATAATATTTTATGTAAATCATGTTATGTCCCTTCTCTCTCTCAGGAGATGACGTTATTACCAAATCGTTAACATTTAAACGTGCTGTTTAAAATGTACATTTGTGAGCAGTGGGACAATTATTGAGTGAAAATAGTGCAAAATGTAAGGACATTGAGAGGAACGGAATATTCTGAATGGCAAAATTAATGTCATTAACAATCAATATATACATTCTCTGTTATTTTAATTAAATACATTCAAGTATGCAGAATCCGTTTCTTCGATTCGATCCTTACAGGTTGCTGGACTGTCAGAAAGTCAATTTTATAAAAAAATGATTTGGTGTCCAGCAGCTTTGCTGCATTTTCTTGTTAATTTCATCTTTATCATTTCTATAAGTCTATCAAAGTATAGTTTCCTCTTCAGAAGTGGCTTATCAAAGCCATAGTAATGCAGGAAAAGACAGTTTTCAATACTTAGTTAATTAAAATTTGGCAGTGGTACAGGAACCTTTAAATATACTTTTTTGCTTTTTTCCTTTCGCAGCCTTTATACACAAACTTTAAACTGTTGACGCTAAAACATACAAAAAATATAGGTGTCCTCTTTCAGACCCTTATACACAGAAAACATCTATTGTCAGACAAGTTTGGTATATGACTTAATCACTTGACTCCCTATACAGTTAGCTTAACACTTTTCACAGAAACAATGGTACTTGAGTAACGGTTGGTTGTTATATAATGTCTTATTTTTCAGGGTTGAAGGGGCATTGACAGCAATGGGATGGAAGAGAACAATGGATAAATATGACGAGCGCTTCAAACTGAAGTGGACGGAGTGTAAGACAAGAATCAACTATGGCTCCTATAAAGAAGGTTGGTGTCTTAGAAATTCAGGGCAGCTAACACATTTTAAATGAATGTGACAGGTTTTAATTTTATCTAAGATTACGGTCATCTCTTAACTGATAGCTGGTAAAGCAGCAGACTGGGAAACTTGGTTCCAGTCCTGTCCAGAGCACACCTACTGCCTTCTTGTTAGATTATCACGAGTGTATAGACATTACTGCACAGCTCCAGCAGACCACGAGGGGGATTAGTGTACTGTTTCGTAAGGATCAAGTAAACTCTCCATTAAAACCTACTGTAATGGTTGGTGATTATGAGCTTTAAACTGTTCAATGTCAAGCGTGTAAGACATAATACCACTGAAAGTTTATACTGGGATTATTATATACTATTGGTTTAGGATATACATGTCTGGACTGCACAAGGTCACCTTTATATCTGGTAAATATACAATATTCATAGGTAGTCTTCATAAACAGGTGGATTAAATATGTGAAAGAAAATAATAAAAAAACAACAAAGCAAAGACAAAAAAAATGGGATTAAGTCAAACACTTTACCTGCCAGGCCTGAATAAATGTTCAGATGTCCAGTATATTATCTTAATTAAGCATGCACATGGAAGTATAGTAAACCCAGATTTGGAACAGTCCAGCTAGTACAGATCTGCATACAGATGTATGATATATCAAATTGAATTTTAGAAATTTTCTTTAAGATATGATTTAATAAATATATATATAATGAAAGATATAAAAGTCAGTTGATTTAAAATGAATAGCCAATCTTAATTAAAATCAGTTACAAAACCATAACATACTCATTGGTGATAGCAAGGCAGTAAAAAGAGATATTTGTTTTTCAAATATAAGCACATGATGTGTAATGCCTATCCCTTCAATCAGCCAATCATTATTACTGTAAAATGGTGTCTTGTCCATCAGATTAGGGTTTATTGTAGTCAATCAGAACTACCAGGACATACTAACTATACTAGCGGAAAAAATAAACTGTGCATGCCTAAAATGTGTTATAAAAATAAATGTGTATGACGTAGAACAACAAGGTTTTCAGGGACAATTTATTTATTATTCATTAACAGTTGCATTCCATTTTCCACGTTATAAATCAATAAGTTCTGTTCAGGAATGACGTAAACACAGCAGGGGTCAATACTGAGTTCACAAAGTTAATACCTCGTATGTCCACCGTTTGCCTGAATGCAAGCCTGGCAATGTCGACGCATGGAGCCTATCAGACGGTTCAAGAATGCTTGTGGGATGGCATTCCAGATCTGTACCAACGCTGCAGCCAAATCAGCCAACGTCACCGGTTGTTTAGGTAATGCATGTAATCTGCGCTTCATTTCATCCCAGACGTGTTCAATAGGCGACAGATCGGGGATACAGCAGACCAGGGCAACACATCAACATTCTTTTGGGCCAGAAAGTCCATAGCGACACGAGCTGTGTGTGGCCCACCGTTGTCCTGCTGTGGCGTAATGTGACGTTGCTACCCTTGCACGAATGGAACGACGTGGGTCCGAAGGATCTCGTCACGGTCACATAGCGCGTTCAAACTCCCGTGAACAACCACCAGAGGCGTTCTCCAGGTAGATGTGATGCCGCCCCAAATCATAATGCTGCCTCTTCCGAAAGAACGCTTTTGTACCACACACGCGACACGAAAACGTTCTCCAACGCGATGATACACTCTGGAACGACCGTCACTACTATCCAGGTGGACTCACGACTCGTCCGTAAACAAAATGCCTGCCCAATCCCGTCAAGTAAATCGCAGATGCCTTCTGTACCAGTCCAGACGTGCTACACGATGACGTGGCAGGGGAACTGGGCGGATTGCAGGACGTCGCAGAGGGATAACTCGTTCACGCAATCGGTTCCGTACATTTCTCGGGCTTATTGGTAGCAACTTGCCGTTTGGAAGCGATTTCTCAAATGGACAAGCCGAATATGGTTGTCCTGTTGACGTGACGTCACACGTAGACGTCCCGCACGAGGTCGATCGCAGACGTGGCCAAACTGTTGACGTCATCTCCACAAATCCCGGATTGTGTTTCGATGGACATGAAAACGTGTAGAGACAATGGCTTGGCCCATACCAGCTTGAAGCATACCAATAATCTGGAGAGGGTCATTTTCATTGAGCCTTGGCATAGCATTTATCACAAATCAAAACGTTATAATGCTGTTTTACTGTTCACTGGTCTCAACAGAGTGACCCAACAGTTGAAAAATAAACTTTCATTGTCGAATTGGATGGCTGGTGGAGAAAAACGTGCAAACTGGTCAACGCCTATAGAGACCAAACTACACGGGAAAAACTGTCAACGACACACGGATAGTGTGTATGTGTCATACTCGGTCATGTGTGTGAATGTTCATGTATATACAGTTGGTAATACATGTTCTATAACAATTCTCCGCATGCACAGTTTCTTTTTTCCGCTAGTATATATCTATCTGTGTTTGTATTATAGGAGACCAGCTGGTAAACCACATCCCCAACGGAAACCTGCTCACCAATAAACTCGGCCTGCTCAACAGCCTACAAGAATATGAGCGAGTTACACTCAGCACCAAGGGCAGACCACCCCGGTTACGATTCACAGATTTTGTCCCAGAAACCTACAGGCTAGACGAAGCAAAAGACAAGGAAGAATTTTTGAAAATGTATCAAGGTATGACTAGCTAGGACCCGGTCAGACGAAGCATGATGAGGTATTCACATAACTTGTGTCACAGTGGTGATGGTGCAAGTGTACCAGGTTGTTATAGCTACTCATCTTATGATGAAACCTTCCAGATCCAGGCATACTTCAATCAACAAGAGATCTTGCTGTCAATTTTCTTAAATATTCTGTTTTTTTCTATCGATATCATTTGTAGTAGAAATCCTATTTCAGTTAATTCTTTTAAATGCTGATGATTTTTTTTAATAAATATTTTGAAGAAAAGACATTTTTAAATGAGCTCAGATCAGCAGATAAGGTCAAAGAAAAAGAAACAAAATTGTTTTGATTGAGCTCTAATTTGCAAATAGAAAGGTCAAAGGTTAAACTTCTTAGTGTCTTTTATGTATGTATAGCATTTTTTAGAATATTGAATGGATTGCGATATGTGTTTTGCAATTAAATCAGCCATGCATTTTCCCCACTTTTGGAGCCCAGAATCAAAGGAAACTGTTGGAATGTTTCAGATGGAGAGCTGTGGATTTGCAAGCCGACAGGGTTAAACCAAGGCAAGGGAATCTTTATCATCAGGTCATACGACGAGATCATTAAACTCCTGGAGGAAAGAGTGCACAAGAAAGAACAGGCCCAAAAGGGCACCAAGCCACTCATGACAAGGGTCGTGCAAAGGTCAGGTTCAAGCGGGGTCAGATAAACTCATAGAGGTCAGACAAAGGTGATACAGAGGTCAGGGTCAAATAGGGTCAGAAATGTATATGTAAGAGGTCAAATAGGGGTCAGCATATGTTATAGTCAAAATGGTATCAAATGTTTAAGAGGGTTTATACAAAAAATTAGCATCTAATAGGCCGAAAAAATGTTACATGTCAGATAAGGTTGTATAGAGGTCAAGGACAAACCAAGTTGTACATCGTATAGGGTTAAACTGACTGAATGGTGAAGTCAAACATGTAGGTCAGACAGATGTAACAGGTCAGAGGTTGTAGAGGTCAATGGTCCTGTAATGTACAAATGCAAAACTTAAAATAACTCAATATACAGCATTTGATATAGTGCCCTATCTAGCAAACCTAAGCCACTCCAAAGCACTTTACAGTATGTATACAATGGTTTTTTACAATCAATACAATTAGCATATACATTAATCCATACAATTTGAGGAATTCACAGGAGCTGCCTTATCAGGCGCTAACTACTTGTCCTATGCCACCTGGCTAATATCTCCCTATGTGTGTATGCCTGTGTGTGTGCTGGAGATGTATTGTGTTCTGTTTGTAGTAGGACCGACTGCTTCCAACGGTATCATTTATAGTGCCACCTCACTTGAATGCAACAACACAGATATTGCAACATCCACCGCAGACCATTTTATACTCCATCTGGGTTGTTGGAGTTGTGTGGGCAGGAGAAAAACACTTTCTCTGAATATACATGCAAACGACGACTTCGGGGATCGAACCCGGCCGCCTGCGTGGAAGGCCGGGGTGTTAACCACTCGACCAATCCGCCCATGATTAAATCAAACACGTCTTTTTATGCCCAACAATTGTATATATAGTTTTGGGGTTGGGATCTAAACCATTTCGAACCATCCTGGAAGCATATGTGCAATCATCTCTTTATACTCAGCAATTGTATATACCGTTACAGGGTGGGGCTCTCAACTGTTTCCAAGCTGTGACTAACAAACTAGGTCCCTAGGGGTTCGGTCAGACCCCAGGGTCTATTCTGATATCATGACTGCATTCGTCTTTTTATGCCCAGCATTTGTATATATAGTTTTGGGGTGGGGATCTCAACAGTTTTAAAGTTATGGCCCAGGGACTATGTCTCCAAGGGTGGGGCCAGACCCTATAGCCATACTGGAAGCAAATGTGCATTCTTCTCTTTATACTCAGCAATTGTATACCATGGTAATATGGTGGGGATCTCAACCATTTCCAAGTAATACACTTTTTTTGGCCCCACCTCTTAGCCCACAGGGTCAGCCCCACCATTTGTAAAATGTTTAATCCCTGCCTCCCATGAATGCTTCCGACCAAATATGATCAATATCCATGGCAAAGTTCTACAGAAGAAGTCGTTTATAGCAATATATCAAAATTGCCCCCTTTTTGGCCCCGCCCTCAGCCCCCTGGGGGCTCAGCCCCACCATTTGTACAATTTTGATTCCCCACCACCTAGGGATGCTTCCAGTCAAATATGGTTGATATCCACCTCTTAGTTCCAGAGAAGAAGTCCCTTTAAGCAATATTGCAAAATTGACCCCTTTTTGCCCTGCCTCTCAGCCCTCTGGGGGGTCAGCCCAACCATTTGTACCATTTTGAATCCCCAACACCTAGGGATGCTTCCAGACAAATATGGTTGATATCCATGGCATAGTTCTACAGAAGTCGTTTGTAGCAATATAGCCAAATTGCCCCCTTTTGGCCCCACCCCTCAGCCCCCATGGGGGTCAGCCCAACCATTTGTACAATTTCTAATCTCCACCACCTAGGGATGCTTCCAGTCAAATACAGTTGATATCAATCTCTCAGTACCAGAGAAGAAGTCGCTGAAAGCAGTATAGCCAAATTGTCCCCTTTTTGCCCCGCCCCTCATTCCCCTGGGAGGTCAGCCCCATCATTTGTACAGTTTTGAATCCCCACCACCTAGGGATGCTTCCAGTCAAATTTAGTTGAATTCCAATCAGTGGTTAAGAAGAAGTCGTTTAAAGAAATTGTTGACGGACGGACGTACGGATCGACGGACGGACGACGGACGCAACGGTATTGAATAAGCTCACCTTGATCCTTTGGACCAGGTGAGCTAATAATACAGATAAGCTTATGATAACAAAATTGAAATGCGTGATCATTAGGTTTTAGTAGTACATGTATGTATATAAAATAGTTCGTGATAAAGTTACTGATGTTATTTTCTACCAGGTATATCAACAACCCAATGTTGCTGGATGGCCGGAAGTTTGACATCCGCGCCTACATGTTGATTGGGAGTACAGTCCCCTTCCTTGTCCTCTATCACAAGGGATACGTCCGTCTGTGCTGCACCAAGTACGACACCAACGACACAAGTCTCATGACACATCTCACCAATCAGGTAACTCATCAAAAATCATCTGCATGACAGGAATATTTTATGAAGTTTAAATTGATTGCTTTGGCAAATTTGAAGTAATTACAAAAAAAAACAAAAAATCATATAACTTTACAACAAAATCTCCACTTATTCCCCCTCCGCCTGAAATGTGTTTTATATGTTCTAGGGGATTATATACATAGATGTATTAATAAAATATTCTAAAATTCTGTCTAGCTATTAGGTCAGTCATGTAATTTGCCTTAAAATCATGTATTATACATATCTGGCTCCAGCTTAATTAGAAAAACAGAGACGTGCAGACTATTTTGTAACTGACATAAAAAACCCTTTTATGTTTCAAATTTGAAGGAAACTGGAATATAACACAAAACAGTTTTAGGAAAAAGCTACATGTAACTTGTTGAAAACCTAAGGCCAGACTTTTGATTAGGAAAAAGTTGGGGTCATATTTTTTGTTTTTGTACCTGACAGTTTGTCCAGAAGAAGGACCCTAACTACAAAGAAAACAAGGAGGATTCTGCATGGTCGATGGACAAATTCAACGACTACGTCAATGAGAAAATAAAACCACAGGCAAATTTAGAACAGGATTGGGTCTACAATACCCTCACAGTAAGTAAAACAAGGAAGCTCAATCTTTACTGCTGTAACCAAACGGAAAACCTCCAGTTTTTCAGATGAACACTTTGTAAAGATACGTTTTGCTGCATGCTCGCTACCAGTGCTTTTGTCTTTCTCTCTAAAAGCTGTATTGGTAGTAATAGCTGTGATTCCTGGTGTACCATTTTGGAGTGTAACTTGTAACACAGAAAATGGGAAAAGTTTAGCAATGTCAATAGTTGAAAATGGTCAAATTTAGAGTTCAAAATTGTGAGTCTCCCTCCAAAATAGGTAGAATTAGAATGTATGTAAACAGTGTTAGCTAACTGATTCCTAACTTAAAATGTTCAAAGGAAATTATTTTTTTCAGTTCAACAATTCTGAATGATTGAAATCAAATGCCATTTAAAATCTAAAGGGAGATAACTGTTACAAAAGTGAAGTATTTTGTATAAGGTAGCATGTCTCCTTGAGAGGAGAGCAATTGACCCCTGACAGAATTTGTAACATATTTACTTGTAGAAACAGATGCAGAAGATAATGATCCACTGCTTCAACAGTGTGAAACACAAGCTGACTACCCGGCTCGGTTACTTCGACCTGTTCGGACTCGACTTCATGGTTGACCAGGACATGAAGGTATATTAGCTACCGTTAAAACTCAAGCCTTAATCTTTAACCTGTGTCTCTATTTCCACATAAGGTATCATACTTAATTGGTTTTTTTTAAATCCTCTGTTTATATCTGATTTTAAAAATAACCTCAAACTTTAACAGTTTAGTTTAGTTTAGTTTAATTTTGTTTAACGTCCTATTAACAGCTAATTAAGGTCATTTAAGGATGTGCCTCCATGTGTGTAGTGTATGCGTGCTTACATGTATGTATGCAGGAGACAGGGTATGTTAGTGTGCTTGCCTACTTGTGATTTTAACAGTCGTATAACTTCATACATGTTGGCAAGGAAAATTGTGTTTGAACTATATAGATATAAGTATGCTAAGTTGGTTATAAACACAAACAGGAATTGAAAACTGATGTCATTTTTCATTAATTACCACAATGTGCCTAGTCAGTAAAATCAGCTGTATGAATAATAGTGAGACCTAATGTGAAATAACACTCGGATTCTGCAGGCAGTGATCAGATGTATGGGTAACATGTTTACCTATTCTGCCCCTAAATTCATACCAAACTGATCTCATTCCAAATGGTGTTTGAACAGTTTTTTTTAGCTCACCTGCCCGAAGTGCAAGTGAGCTTATGCCATGGCGCAGCGTCCGTCCGTCGTCCGCCCGTCAACTTTTCCTTTGAAACGCTACTTGTCCTGAACGGCCCAGTAGATTTTGCCTAATTTGGTCTGGAGCATCTTTAGGCTAAGGGGACTCAATGTTGTATAAACGGTGGGTGTGGACCCCCTGGGCCAGAGGAGCGGGGCCCAATATGGGAAATGGAGGTAAAACCTTTAAAATCCTTCTTCTACTGTAGCAATTGAGGGATTTTATCTTAATTTGGTCTGGAGCATCCTTGGGCTAATTAGGGGACTCAATTTTGTATAAACCGTTGGTGGGGCCCCCCTTTGGGGCAGAGAGGTGGGGCCGAATAGGGGAAATAGAGGTAGCATTTAAAATCCTTCTTCTACCATAGGGATCGAG
Organism: Mizuhopecten yessoensis; assembly: GCF_002113885.1. Classification (NCBI taxonomy): domain Eukaryota; kingdom Metazoa; phylum Mollusca; class Bivalvia; order Pectinida; family Pectinidae; genus Mizuhopecten; species Mizuhopecten yessoensis. Next base: position 512,403 of record NW_018408802.1, on the reverse strand, counting down.
GGATTTCATCCCAATTTGGTCTGGAGCATCTTTATAAGCCAAGGGGACTCAATGTTGTATAAAAAGTGGGTGTGGACACCCTGGGGGCAAAGGGGAGGGGGCCCAACATGGGAAATTGAGGTAAAAACTTTAAAATCCTTCTACTGAAGCAATTAAGGGATTTTATCCTAATTTGGTCTGAAGCATCCTTTGACCAAGGGGACTCAATTTTGTATAAACGGTGGGTGTGGTCCCCTTGGGGCAGAGGGGTGGGGCCAAATAAAATCCTTCTTCTAACACAGGGATGAAGGGATTTCATCCCAATTTTGTTACGAGCATCCTTGGGCCAAGGCCATTGACTCAATTTTATATGATTTGTGGGATTTGACATCCTTGGGGAAGAGTTGCAGGGCCCAATAGGGGAAATAGAGGTAAAAATCTTTGAAATCCTTCTTCTACCATAATAATTAAAGGAATTCATCCCAATTTGGTATAGAGCATCCTTAGGCCAATGGGATTCAATCTAGTATAAGCAGTGAGTTTGCCCCCCCTCCCTCTGGGTGCTGAGAGTTGCAGGGCCAAATAAGAAAATTCAAGGTTTTAATCTTTAAAATCTTTCTTCTCCATAGGAGGGATTTTATGTAATAAGAATAATTTGCCATGGTTGCTTTATTACCCTCTTGGCCTCTATCTTGTGGTAAGCAAAATGCTGTTATAAGATTTTTTAAAACCTCATTTTCTCATTTTCAAAGTATGTCCAATGTATAATGTGATTGCCTGTTGTAGGTTTGGCTAATTGAAGTGAACGTAAACCCAGCCCTGCACTGTAACTGTTCCGCCCTGAAGGAAGTGATCCCGTTAGTTGTGGAGGAAACACTACGTAAGTTGTTACCTTTATTTTGCCCCCAACATTTACATGATATTGAATTGGAGATTAATTCACATTGCAGTCAGTATGTGTGTCTTCCATTCTGTAAAAAAAAAAACGGTCCTGTGATATTTTAATCTGTAATTGATGTTTAACATTAGATGTATATTCAAAATTAGATATTCTGCAATATAGGTAATTAAAATCATTAACCAAAATGTTAAAGATGATATCCTTGGGTGACTGTGTCGTTGGCATCAGCACAAATGGTTTTCTTACACTAATTCATGAATTCAGGAAAGCTTTGATTGTTCCGAAACTTTCTACTGTAATTTTGCTTTTATATATACTGGTGTCTATGAATGTTTGTACTCAGGCAGACTCTAGAACTTAAAGTCTGAATGTTTTCATGGAAGGGGAGTAATTGTCCAAGTTTGAGCTATTAATTTTGCTTACTTATTACAGACTTGACTAGAGGGACTTAGGCTAATGAAATCATTCAGTGGAGAAATCGAGCATGTATCTGTAGTCCCGAGAATGAACGCTAGGAAAGGCACTAAAACTGACCTCATTTATATTTATAAATCCCAAATCAATAATATTCGGATTTATTATTTACCAATTCTTATTGACATCTGACTGCCTCTATTCACAGATATCAGTGTCGAATGCTTTGAGAAGGCCAAGCGACACCAAGCACTACTTCCTCTGAACTCCCAACGCGGTTTCTGTGTGTTGTACTGTGGGACTCGTCCATACTACGTCGCATCACGCTCAACGCGCAGTGTGTCACCCTCAAAGGACTCTTCAAATGAGAAAACACGGACATCAGTATCAAACACTGCTGTTCAGCGTAACACATCGCCTGTACGGAGTCATCGTATGATGACCAACAGTACACCCGTGGTAGTGGCAGCATCGTCTGCACCCGCAGGAAGTAAAAGCACTGACACTACGGTGAAGGAATGTACCCCACAGACAATCATACCCAAACCTGTGCCAATAACCGAAGATTTAGTGGCATTAAAAATGACTCATGCAGGTGGAAATACAAACAAAAATAGCACCAGTGAAACCGACACTCCAGTGACGGAAGAAACACCGGTTACTGCGAAAAACGAATCTGCTCCTACTACCAAAGACACATCTGTCAAAGACACGTCAACAAAAGATACGACTACAAAAGAAACAACTGCAAAAGATGCGACTACAAAAGTTACCACTGGTGATACAAATAGCCGGACAGCTACAAAAGCTGGCGACGTAGCAAGTAAATCTGCTAGTGTTAAACCTGCGACAAAGTCGGTCGATACTAAAAATAAACCACTCTCTCTTCGAACAAGTACTTCCTCTAGGCCAACTTTGTCATCTACGGCCAAAACCACAACGTCAAGTGAAAATGTAAAGGCCCCAGTCAGTGCTCCCATTAAGACTGTTGTCTTGACGACTACGCTTCCAACATTATCACTGACAACTAGTTCTAATTTACCAACTCAGCATATAAAAAATGAAATCTTCACATCGTCAAACAATAATGCTGAAACGACAAAATCAACATCCATGCAATCAATGTCTACTGTTAGTGGACATACGTGGACTCTCGGTGCCACTGGTCTCCAAATGATTGGTCCAGAGTCAGCCCTTACCACTAAACCAGCCATCTTGTTTCCTGGTATCGCTGGGGCCAGCTCAGCCTCCTCCAGCCAAGGGGACACAGCTCTGTCTACGTCTTCCATGCTCGGGCAGAGTCAGAGTAGCACAACTCTTTTACTTGGCACCAATTTCACAGGATCCTCGGACAGTGGCCTGACACGACAATCCTCAAAAGTACTGACATCTGCTCACAGAAGGAACAGAGACAAAGATAGACCTGATCGTGGGAACTAATCTTACCTATACATCTTTATTCTTTTAGTGTTGAACATCAGGATTAATGAAAGAGTATGAAAATTTTAACTTATTTCAGTTTAAATGACTTAGTGCCAGAACATTCATATGCTACCATTCTGACAAATTTAAACTTTTATGTATATATATTGCAGCAACAATAGCGATGGGAAAATTTCCACACGGGAAAAATTTGAAGAATGAAAACATGCAAACCCTGTTAAAGTAGCATATACTTTTACAATATCAATCAATATATAGAACAAACGTTTTGTATCCGAAAAATTGCTCATTCTGAAAATGTATATACATTTAGCCATTGATCATCTCTTATAGTATTGTTGTCTTTTCTTCTTCTATTTTAAAGTTATATGTATATCTATTAACATTTATTTTGGTTTCAATCTAAATATTTTCAACAACTAAGTTATCATTTATTATAATATATTCTGTATGGCATTCAAATCATGTAAACAGATCTACAGCTACTGCTGTTGAGCTGGCTAATAAATTACAATGTGATAAAGGCAGGACTAAACCAGGGTTAGTATTGGTCAGTATTTTAAGGTTTTTAAACTTTTTTTTCTACATTGAAATCCAAAGGCAGGTTCTTAAAAATACAGGGTAATTTTATGTGGAAAATATATGTACAAAAGAATCCTCTTAGATTTCTCAGGATTTTCTTGAGGAACATTTTTATTCTTTGAGCTTGAAAACTTGCAAATGAAGCTTATGGTAGGAATCATACTAAAATAGAAAATTAGATATAAAATTTTCAGATTATATATATAGACATTAACTGCAATGTATTAAACACATTGAATTGTTCAGGGACAATTATTCCAGCCATTGTGATTTGAAGATAGAAATGAACTTATAAAAGCATTATCTTAAGGTTAACCTATCAAACCAAAAGTGCAAAAAGTGCATTGTAACATTTCTCATGATCCAACACAATGTTCAGGAAACAAGTCAGTTGATACGTACAGAAATACTATTAAATTCCTCAGGGTCAGGTATTATAATAGTTTGTTGTATTGTGAAGTGGTCCCTACCTATCTGTTGAGTATATGTATATTACAGAAACACAAAGCATGTTGCTCTTTTTTTTGGCCTACTAATAAGTTTGGAGCATTTCTTAATCCTTTTAAACATTTGACTGGCACTGAATTTATATATCATGAGAACTGTCTTACATATAGGGTTATCTTGAATGTACGGTTATTCCCCTACAACAGGGTTATCTTACATATACGGTTATCCCCCTTTAACAGGGTTATTTGACATGTACGGTTATCTCCCTTTGTCAGGGTTATCTTACATGTACGGGTATATATAATCTCCCTTTAACATGGTTATCTTACATGTACAGTTAGCTCCCTTTAACAGGGTTATCTTTCATGTATGGTTATCTCCCTTTAACATGGTTATCTGACATGTACGGTTATCTCCCTTTGTCAGGGTTATCTTACATGTACGGGTATATATAATCTCCCTTTAACATGGTTATCTTACATGTACAGTTAGCTCCCTTTAACATGGTTATCTTACATGTACGATAATCTCCCTTTAACATGGTTATCTTACATGTACGGTTATCTCCCTTTAACATGGTTATCTTACATGTACGGTTATCTCCTTTGGCAGGGCTATCTTACATGTACGGTTATCTCCTTTGGCAGGGTTATCTTACATGTACGGTTATCCCCCTTTGGCAGGGTTATCTTACATGTACAGTTATCCCCCTTCGACAGGGTTATCTTACATATACAGTTATCCCGCTTTGGCAGGGTTATCTTACATGTATGGTTATCTCCCTTTAACATGGTTATTTTACATGTACGGTTATCTCCTTTGGCAGGGTTATCTTACATGTACAGCTATCTCCCTTTAACAGGGTTAACTTACATGTACGGTTACCCCCCTTTGGCAGGGCTATCTTACATGTACAGTTATCCCCCTTTAACGGGGTTATTTGACATGTACGGTTATCCCCCTTTGGCAGGGTAATCTTTCACGTACGGTTATCTCCCTTTAACATGGTTATCTTACTTGTATGGTTATCTCCCTTTAACATGGTTATCTTACTTGTACGGTTATCTCCCTTTGACAGGGTTATCTTAAATGTACAGTTATCTCCCTTTGACAGGGTTATCTTACATGTACGGTTATCTCCCTTTGACAGGGTTATCTTACATGTACGGTTATCTCCCTTTGACATGGTTATCTTACATGTACGGTTATCTCCCTTTAACATGGTTATCTTACTTGTATGGTTATCTCCCTTTAACATGGTTATCTTACATGTACGGTTATCTCCCTTTGACAGGGTTATCTTACATGTACGATAATCTCCCTTTAACAGGATTATCCTACACTTGTTATTATTTCATAAAGATTAAGTACTTTTTCTTATATGGAACTATAAACACTTGATTGTGATATCACATTCCCAGATTCTAAGCTTGTTGTGTAATTAAATATTCATAGAAAGTTACCCTTCATAAGAATTATGTATAATATATATATATATATACATGTATGTATTCCATTTCTTAATGGTAAATTAATTGAATACATCGTATTTAGTTTGTGAAACAATTGTGCTGGGCTTTGCTGAATCACAAGTTTCATTAGCATATAAAACATTTGTTTTCCTGATTATTTAAACTGTTAACAATTTATATATGTCCTTGGATACAATATTATCACTGTCAGATAATACACAAAAATATAACTACACAGTTTAAAAAAAACAGAATTCGAAAATTTGATTTACATGTTAAGTTGATGACATGGATAAGACTGTGGGAACTGTAGCTCATTACTTAATATATATAATGTGCTGAAGGCCACAGATCTTTTATACTGAAGCTGTCAGTCTTTAACAGTCTTTATTTCTGTGTGATATTTAATTGTTCGTTCTGTTGTAAGTCTTAAAAGGCTTGGTGCAACATGTACATGTACCTATGACAGTAGAGTTTGGCTAAGAAGACAGAATTATTGATAAAGCACTTTTTTGTCAACTTAGAACATCTAGAATAAAGTATTCAACGATGTTTCACAGTTTTTTAGGAAGTAAATGAACTTTATTTAGGTGGTGTGATCAAGAGCTTTAGATGTTTGCTATGCTTTTGTTATGTTGGATTATTTAGACTGAGCTCTGTTTCATGCTAAATGTTACATATAAAAACTGTAACAGGGCAAAAACACAAACATACCTTTTTGTCCACTATGTCATTAACTCCTACTCATTATAAGGTCCGTCAGCATGAGGTAAGTATAAGTCAGGTTTTCATATATAAAATGTTTAATATTATTGTATGATTGGAGTGAAAATTATAAGTTACCAAGTTCATATCCTATTTAAAGTAAATGTGAAATATATTTTTTTAACAAAAATCAGTTCTGCATTGTAGCAGTTCATACTGAGTATAGTCAGTTCAGGTCTGATTATAAGTATATGTACGTGTACTTAGATTACACCTGTCTTAAGTCATTTGTGTATATATTGGTGCACATATTCATCAGAGCAGGCCTTTGAAAGGTAAGCATTCTTTCTGAATGTTTTCCCCCCTGAAAATGCTTAAACAATTTGCACTGTATACATTGTACCTGTTGCTACAGTATATATAAGTATACATTGTACTTGTAAATACAGTATATATAAGTATACATTGTACCTGTAACTACAGTATATATATAAGTATACATTGTACCTGTAACTACAGTATATATAAGTATACATTGTACCTGTAACTACAGTATATATAAAAATACATTGTACTTGTAACTACAGTATATATAAGTATACATTGTACCTGTAACTACAGTATATATATAAGTATACATTGTACCTGTAACTACAGTATATATAAGTATACATTGTACCTGTAACTACAGTATATATAAAAATACATTGTACTTGTAACTACAGTATATATAAGTATACATTGTACCTGTAACTACAGTATATATATAAGTATACATTGTACCTGTAACTACAGTATATATAAAAATACATTGTACCTGTAACTACAGTATATATAAAAATACATTGTACTTGTAACTACAGTATATATAAGTATACATTGTACCTGTAACTACAGTATATATATAAGTATACATTGTACCTGTAACTACAGTATATATAAGTATACATTGTACCTGTAACTACAGTATATATAAAAATACATTGTACTTGTAACTACAGTATATATAAGTATACATTGTACCTGTAACTACAGTATATATATAAGTATACATTGTACCTGTAACTACAGTATATATAAGTATACATTGTACCTGTAACTACAGTATATATAAAAATACATTGTACTTGTAACTACAGTATATATAAGTATACATTGTACCTGTAACTACAGTTTATATATAAGTATACATTGTACCTGTAACTACAGTATATATAAGTATACATTGTACCTGTAACTACAGTATATATAAAAATACATTGTACTTGTAACTACAGTATATATAAGTATACATTGTACCTGTAACTACAGTATATATATAAGTATACATTGTACCTGTAACTACAGTATATATAAGTATACATTGTACCTGTAACTACAGTATATATAAGTATACATTGTACTTGTAACTACAGTATATATAAGTATACATTGTACCTGTAACTACAGTATATATAAGTATACATTGTACTTGTACCTGTAACTACAGTATATATAAGTATACATTGTACCTGTAACTACAGTATATAAAGTACACATTGTACCTGTAACTACAGTTTATATATAAGTATACATTGTACCTGTAACTACAGTATATTTAAGAATACATTATACCTGTAACTACAGTATATAAAGTACACATTGTACCTGTAACTACAGTATATTTAAGAATACATTGTACCTGTAACTACAGTTTATATAAGAATACATTATACCTGTAACTACAGTATATATAAGTACATATTCAGGTACAGAGAAACAACAGAATAAAACTTCCCTAGAGGAAATGTTTATGTATAATTATCTGTGATTGTGCATTCCTAAATGTTTTTGTTTGTCAAAAAGTTTTTTTTTTTTTTACTGTAGCAGTATTTAATGAATTATCTATTAACCAAGCAACTGTGATTTACCAGTAGTTAGTTTATATAATAATCACTCAAAAGCTCCAGGTTGTAATACTTCAGCAGCATAATGACACAATGAAATTAAATTTGAATCTGTGATATTTTCATTTTAAATGCTGAAAACATAATAAACATTTACATGTAAACAAATTGATCGCCTTTATATATAAAATCAGTCCTGTATTAAACACATCAGTTATATAATGTGTAGCAGGACTTGTATGGGTCATATAATGTGTAGCAGGACTTGTATGGGTCAATCACCGGCGACCAGATAGCTCAATTGGTTAGAGCATTTGTTTAGAGGTCGGAGGGTCCCTATTGTGAATCCCACTCTAGCCATGCATTCCTTTTTCTACCGTTACATTTGGCACCCCCAAAATATACCCATGGTGGTATTAGGGTCTTGTGTGTCTTCAAGGGCGAAGACTTTGTTGAAGGAAGGAGGAATTTTGCAGAACTAGACTGGGTTGATCACCAGTGACCAAGTAGCTTAATTGGTCATGGTCTGTGTGCAGTTCCGACGGTCTGTATTTCTCTTTTTGCTGTTACAAATGTTATCATTTTGACCTAAATATGATACAGTGTATCTTTCTTTTTATTCACACTAAAACACATATGGTCCCTTATTTTGAATCAACTGTAAACATGAATCGCAGTGTGTTATTCTACAAGGTTTCACAATCTGTTACATTACCTCTCATTACAGTGCAAAATATGTGCTGTACATTTTAAAATGTTTTACTTGATCAAAATCCTAGTAAGTAATTGAAATTTCCATGATTTTTTTATTATTTTTTTATTCAGATTAAATCAGTGTTATCAATCTCTTTCTCTTTTCAATTTGTAAATGATAATTTCCAACAAGTGCCTTAAACGATTAAAAAGAAAAACTAAATTTGAGGTAATAGATAGAAGATTCTGATTTTGTATTCTGAGAATTCATGAGAATTTTTATTTTTTTAAACTACCAAATATATGTAAATTTAATTACAGAAAAGTTGAAATATAGATATATTATATGATAGTTTGATCTGAATAAATATGTCAATTTCAACATATTGCATAGTATTACAAAACAATCAAGTTTTGATATAATGGAAAGACATGAGAAGAAAGTGCATTAGTTTTTCCTTGATTCCATGTCTGATTATTTACGTATAGTTATATTTGTGTGAGATTTGTGATGTTTATATATGGTTATTAGCTATTGTTTGTAATCCCTGTTAGAATGTGACAGGGTTGTGTGGCCAAATATCCAATATTCCTCAGGAATTTTATTGGACACAGCATTTTAGTTACAGTATTAATGCGATTTGAAACAATGCACGGCTTAGTTGAGTTTTAGTTAGAGTAAAATTGTATTTTTTTTATGACTATTTCCTCAGCATAAACTTGAATATAAATTTTATTCTAAATGTTGTTTTTCTGTGATATGTTATGATGTTATCATTACTGAAATAATAAAATATTGAAAAGATGATTTACAACTTGTGTTTTTATACGTCCATCAAATTTGACGGGAGTATTATGGTATGGGGTTGTCCGGCCGGCCGTCTGTCCGTCCGGCGTAAACTTTTGTTTGTCCGGCAATCTCCTCCTACATTTTTTTGACGGATTTCTTTGAAATTTAGTATACATGTACATTATAATCATGATATGTTGTTGTGTTTTCTTGAAAAGAATTTTGATTCAACAATTTTTCCGAAAGTTATCTTATTTCAGTATTTGATTTTTGTCCAGCAATCTCCTCCTACATTTTTCAACCAATCTCTTTGAAACTTGGTATACATTATAAACATGATATGAAGTTGTGTCTCCCTTAAATGAATTTTGATTCAACAATTTTTGCAAAAGTTATTGCCTTTTGTTTATTTCAGTATTTGATTTTTGTCCGGCAATTTCCTCCACCATTTTTCAATGGATCTCTTTGAAACTTGGTTCACATTAAAATCATGATATGAAATTGTGTCTCCCTTAAAAGAAATTTGATTCAACGATATTTACAAAAGTGATTGCGCTTTGTTCATTTCAGTATTTGATTTTTTTGTCCGGAAATTTTCTCCTGCATTTTTTATAGCATGTCAGATAAGAATTAGAATGATGCAGATCTTATTTCAATGTAAGAAAGTATATAACACTATATGATATTCGACGGGCGTATATTGTTCCGCTCCGCGGTACTCTTATTTCTGAATATCATCACATTTTATCATTTAAAATTTTGATACAAATAAATTAAGTTGCATGTGAATCTGAATTTGGTCATACCAGCTTTGAAAAGTCTTCATAATATGGATTAATTTTGTTTGCCCTAAAAGGTCCTTTAGTTCCCTCATGTAACATTTTCATATAATCTAGCCCTATTTTGAATAGAATGAAATTCAGACAATTCATCACTTGATGTATAATCTAAAAATAAATGTTCAAGAAAATAAAAAAAATCAAGTTGCAGCTTGACACATAACAGCAAGTGTTATAATAAGAAAGCATTTTTCCAGTAAGTGTACCTGTATCATGGGTATGTTTTAGCTCCCCTTCCCTAATAATAAGTGAGCTATGACATGGTACAATGTCTGTCATCTGTCTGTCCACATTTTGGTTTTGTAAGATGAGCTGCATATTTTTTTTTAGATATCAATTAGTTTTGATAAAACTGATTAAAAGGCACAACATACAAAGACTATAAGGCTAAGTTTAAAGTAGAGGAAAAAATACAAAAATAATGAGTAAACATAATGTGCTTTTAGGATATGGGCAAAGGGAGGCAAATGTTATACCATTAATGTTTTCGTTATAGTTGATATTGAAACAAAATAAAGGTAAAAGGAGTCAATCCTTATAAAAAATATTTTAAGACAATTAAATTAAATGCCATATTATTTCTTTGACTTGTTAACTAAATCACAAATATATTTAGTCTACACTGACATTTACTCCATAACCAATGACCCTGCAAACTGGAGTTATCATCTGATAACCTAACCACAAAACGTGACAAGTTTCTATGACGTTCACAAAAGCACAAGTGGGTAGAACTTTGCAATTTTTCTGCAAACAAGATTAAATTATATGACGACATCAACAGACTTAATGTCGGCGGGATTAAACCAGGCTTAGAGAATTTCAGGCTGTTGCTTTTGGTGATTCGATCACATGTTATTATTCACAAGTTTTGAAAATGAAGTTTGTGTCCCTTGATCTGACTAATGAATAGGATAGTTTTAAAACATTAACTGAAATGTACTGTAAATATAAGGATTAGTTTTCTATTTCAGTCATGTACAAGAATGAATCAAATTTTTTCTCAATTTGTCTTTGCTATACAATGAGTCTAAGAGGATATAGTGGGCATATTATATATATATATAATTACTCCTGCATTTGCAGTGCATGCTCTTGTTTTCTTCATTTCTGTATGAAAATTAATCCAACAAATTCTACATAACAGCAAACTTTTCTAGTAAGTGATATTTAACATACCCTCTTAAAACTGCAAATTCAATGATTCAGATTTGGATGTTTTTTGTGTAACCACAAAAAAACCATGACACCAAATCAAAACTACCAGTATATACATCAATGGAATCCAAGAGGCATTCGATACTGAGCAAACAACAAACAACTCGGACTCGCCTGGTCATGCAATAACAAACATTCATTCATCTGAAGACTTAGGATACAGCTCCCAATTAATATAAGCTTAATTTATAACAAGGATGGTGAGACAGGTTGAGCATTTTGGATATAGCGATAAGTATAGTAAAACATGTGATATAGCGATAAGTATAGTAAAACATGTGATATAGCGATAAGTATAGTAAAACATGTGATACAAACGGCAGTTACATAACTGTATGTACAAGGTTATGTCAAGGCAGTGATTTTTTTCTGTAATTTTTCACTCATGGTTATGCACTTATAAACGATTTTGAAAAGTAGCTTCTGTCAAAATTTGGATATGATTTTAGGATACTGGACTTCTTTGTGATATTATCCATGTGGCATTTTCATGGACACCCTCTTGGTTCAATTCCAGATTTATCATTGTGAATCTGATGTTATCAAATAATAATTTATAGTTGGTGTGAAAATTATTGAGTACATGTATCTACAACAAATAATCATCACATGCCATTTTCATTTCATTTTCTTCTACAGCCAAACCTACAGAGGAATCATTTATAATATTGTGAAAGACATTCTGGTGATGCGATAGAATTTTTGAAATAATTTTTTAACACATCAGTAGTTATTTCTTTTCAAAAAAACAAACGTAACAATCTGTTAACCACAAATTCAACACTGTTAATTTATATCGCCGACGAAAATGTGAAAAACATCTGTAGGAAATGAAGCAGTACATTGTATAAAGTGTTCACAATCCAGGATGTTTTAGTCACTTTTGCCTATCTTGCCCTCTGCAATGAGGGTGAATTTATCACAACAGCGAACAACAGTACACACCATACCCTATTTAGTAATAACATGTGAAGGGTGAAATATCCACTGGGTGAACACAGATTTTACCGGTGAAAGGCGAATATTTGACTGAATGAAGTTTCCTTGTATACTTTAGTACTGCAGCATACAAAACTTCAGTTATACGACATTAACATTAGTTATAACATCTCAAAGATCTCTAAAAGTTAACGTCTTTGTGTCACCAAAGTCAGTCTTATCAACGAGTCAAAAAATGGAAAAACTTTAATGACTGAGACATGAATGGAGTAGAAATTTATACCTGTACTTTCTTCCACCCATCTATAAATTGTATGCTGTATATGCAGTTTCCAAAAAGATCTTTCATTTTGAATGTGTGTATCCAACCACAAACTTTACTATTATGACATGATGGTCTCCATCCACATGTACACAGGGTTAGACTGTCAATGTGCTGACCTTACAGGTAACAACTGATACCAACTCACAGACAGAAGGACTATTGCACAAACTTGCGATGAAAGTCTTGCTTGCTTTGTTAAATTGAAGGTTTAACTATAGTATACCTTACTTTTTACTGCTCTTGCCAAGGCCTTAGTTTGTGTGTGCTTTGTCTAGAAACCTTGATATAGTAACTCCTGCATTTGCATTGTCTACTGTCAATGTATTTCCAAAATTTAGAGTACGATTAGGGAGAAGAAGAGTCAATCATAATGTAGGTATAGGGAATATAAAAACGTTTACCCATGATTGTAGAATTGAGACCAGGGCCCATCTATCCCAATGCCTACATACAATAGACTGTCTGAGCTAGAGGTGCAGTATTGGGAATACTACGGTAATATCTGGTATTACGACCCCCTTCTCCAGTACCTAGTTCCTAATACACAATTGTATACACTTATTACAGTGTCCCTTGCGGATGAAATATTCATAATTTTCATTGACTCCACATGAATGATAAAAATGTAACAAATACAGGCATAATTATTGTAAATAACATGTTTTTGATACTAAGAATGTTTCTGGAATATGACTACCAGTAATCATAATTGTTTACATCAGTTTAATTAGACACTTCTGAAAAATTACAAATCAATTTTCTTTTAAATGAGAAAGAATGTAGCTCTAGATCCACACTAAATTTGGAATGCTGTATTATCACAAAAGAAAAGCATACATTCATACCATTACAAATCATTAATACTTTGACCACTTATACTGAAAACCCTATATAGAAACCCATTGCACATGTTGGTTTTATGTGTGAACATATCCCCCAACATCCTGGCTCCCGCCTGTTAATTCACCCAATGTTTGGTTACGCCTCGAGGTCCCCCTCGTGTCAGGATTGTACACAGTAGAAAGTAAATCACAGTATGTACTCTGCAGTCCCACTAAAAACACTAATACTATATACTATCTGCATCAGTATAAAATATATATAAAGCTACATTATCACACAATTATAACACAACTTATATAACAAAATTAATGCACACAAATCATTTATACTCAATTTATAATCAATTACCAATTAATACTGTACATTGTTTCTAAATCACAGCACATTCAAATTTGTACCGAAGCTCTTAGACTATACTTGACAATAAACTCATTCTGTTAAATACAGATAATAATTTTAGATTATTCTATGTTTATTTATGTACACTATAAGAACATTTCGAAGAAAAACTTTGGACTTCTTTGATATTTGGTACAAATGTCTTTTGACTTTGCACATGATCAAGTACTCTATAAAGCAAGGGCAATGTTTTGGATTTCAAGATCAAGTGAGAACTTTATTTACAATTTAACTACAGTATGACATATAAAAAAGACGTCATGAGGGCTTAAATTGGTTCTAATGGTGCATGTTTTCTATAGTAAATACTTTGTAGAGGACAAAAATATCACGTCCATATGGTTTATAGACAAGAGTTTACCATGGTCAACATTTTCATTCTTATACCCAGAAACCATAAAGGTACTGTACAAGTAAAACATTGGTGATGCTTCATATGAAAACTATATTCAAAAATGTGATGCCTAAATGTCACAAAGGAAAGAGTTAAGACAAACTCAGCCCAGTGGTTCAAAACTATAGTTAAGTTAATGATGTTTAATTTAACAACATGTAGTTCTCATACAGTATTCTAGTTTGAATATATTTTATAAGAAGAATTGGGAGCTTATCATGCTACAAACATAAATCTACATAATGTTGAAACAACAAATAAAAAAATTACAATTCTGAATTAATTTTGGAAAATGCAGCATACATTCAAGCACTTATTGAGAACACATCAAATGCTTCATTCAACATAATGACTAGATAAATGATTCTGAGCACACTACAGGGACTAGATGTTTCCAGCAAATGTCGCAAATAAAAGAGTAGAAAGATGTTTTTGCATTAATTAACAAGAGGCCTATGGGCCTTAACGGTCACCTGATATATCTATACAGAGAGTTGATTTTGTTTTTAACATGAAGGCAAAAAACAATAAAACCATCTTATTCAATATCTAGCATACAGATTTAAGACTAAAAAGTATTTGAACCTAGCACCTCTGATTCTAAACAAGGAAAATGAAGACATTTTAGCACACTGACTCCTTTGGGCCCCACCCTCCAGCCCTTGGGGGTAGGGCTGGCTCAAAATTTTCAAAGTATCAAACTCAGGGATATAATTCCAATCAAGTTATTAACACGTAATATTCAAAGTATCATTTACCATTAATATAAACCATAATAAATTTTGCCCCCCCCCCCTCCTTCCCAAGGGGGTAAACGTGAGACTCTAGGGTCATAAACCTTAAGACCCTTCCATCTATGAAGAGTGTTTGATTCTACCATATCTGGGTCTTTGAGAAGAAGATTTTTGAAATTTCAGTCAATTCAACCCTTTTTGGCCCCACCCATCAGCCCCGGGGGGTCAGTCAGGGCTCATATGTACGTGCATACCATCAAACTGCTACCCAATACTGATAATGCTAACCTAAATTGAATTACTTCCAATGAAAATTAAACAAATGTTGGTCCAAACTGTGATTTCCCTATATAAACTATAGTAAAGTTTACCCCCTCCCCAGGGGGAAACGCGAGACCCCAGGGTCAAGAAATTCACAATTTGGTAAAGCACCTTAAGACCCTTCCATCTATGATGAGTATTTGATTCTACCATATCTGGGTCTTGAGAAGAAGATTTTTGAAATTTTAGTCAATTTGACCCTTTTTGGCCCCGCTCCTCAGGCCCCTGGGGGCTGGGGTCCAAACCGGCAACTGTTTTTGTTGACCTTTGGCCATGGAAGGTTTCTGCAAAATTTCATTGAAATTGGTTCAGTGGTTTTGGAGAAGAAGTCGAAAATTGTTTACGGATGACGCCGGACAAAAGGCGATCGCAATAGGTCACTTGAGACTTTGTCTCAGGTGACCTAAAAATCTGGAGAAAAAAGATCAAGAACAAAGCTGGAATACAAATCTGTGATATTTAGGTCTGATAAGGAACTGAAATCTGTGAAAAATTGTATTGTATTCATCCTAAAAATTGCCCTACAGGCACTGTCACGATCTTATTAGCACCCCCTCATTTTTTCTTGGGTGAGTCCCTTCACTAAAAGGTACTGACCTACATATAAATATGTCTACCATGACTTAATGAATTAATTTTGGAAGGAACTGTAACCATTCTAATTATCTAAAATTGATGAGCACTCAGGATTATCATTACTAGTATATCAAATATGATAGTAAAGATGTTCATACCGGTAATACATGTACATGTATATGCCCCTGTAATATTGCACTATTAAGATTTACAAACAATATTTATGTTTATACATTTACAATTAATTACAGTGCAAAGTGATGCCACACTTCTCCCACAAATAATATTTTTCTCAACATTTTAAGTGTACCAGCTGTGAATAAAACACCAACGGTACAAGAAAAATTACCCCATGCATAATGTTCATATATCACTTTCATAATTACGAAAGTAACACCATTATATAATTGTTTACAGTAAAACATAACATAAATGTACCCCTTAATACTTGACAGACATATCAAGGCTATGAACGTTCTGTTGTATATTAATTTTGATACAGAAAAGTTCATTTTCCAAAAGTATCATAAAGATATGAAATTCTTATAGGAAAATATAGTATATCAGGGCTTTCAATAAGATCTTAATGTCCAGAGAATATAATTTAATAAAAAAATATTTTTTGATTTGTTTTAAAGCCCTGGGGTTTCAATAGACTAGTGTAAAACTTGTTCATGTTTTTCAGATTTCAATGTATCTTCTTGCGGGAGGTTCCGAAAATGTTGAAAACCGGTAGAGATTGGAAAAGTTTTCCCGTCATTTGTGGAGAATTACTAGCAGACATTTAAGCCATGACATTAACTCACATTTAGTATAAACATGTCACTCTCCTTTCTATCTTTGAAAAAAAAAAAAAAAAAGGCATTACACAGAGTCAAGGCTGATATGAGTTCAGCTAACAATCTCTCAGCTAAATCTCTCAGCTAACCAATCTCTCAGCTAATCAATCTCCCTCAAGATCACAATCTATCACTGTTCCCAGATACTGCTTAAAACTTCTGTTGGACAAATCCATGGAAATACTTTCCTCACCATTTGCCTCCAAACTGTCTTCACTAATTTTCACAAAACTAAAATCTGATTGGTCGACTGACCCTGTAGTGCATTCAGGAGTGTTTGAATCATCTTCACAAACTCTTTCTTTCTTAATTTTCAAATTTTCTTCAAAAACTTTCTTTTTCTTTATTTTCAAATTTTCAAAATTGCACTGAATCTGTTGCTCCGACTTATGACCTTCGTCTTGGTGAACATCGTCAATGGGGATGAAGCTCAAATCAGAGGAGTCAATGCCAGCCTTGATTTGATTTCTTTGTTGTGACTTTGGTTTTTCAGCAATGGGCTCAAAGCTTAAATCTGACTGATCAGTCGGGACCTGTTTGGACGTGTCAGGGTTTTCAGGTCCACTGAAACCATCACTACTCTGTTCAGTCTCCTCTTCGGTAGATGGGTTCGGTGGTTCAGAATCAATGCCACGATCTTCACATTCCTCTCCATTAGGCAAAAACACAAAGCTTATATCTGATTGGTCTACATCACCTCCTAAACCCCTAGACACCTGATCTTGGTCTGCCGGGAGGTTTGTATGACGTATGACATCAGAACTGGTATCCACCTCGCTGTCACTACTTGTGTAGCTATCACAGCTATCACCACGAGATAGGGGTTCTCTAGAAGACTTGGACGGCAACTTTACGTCACCTTTGGTTCGAACACCAACAACTTTCAGAATGACATCCAACTGCTTCAAGTAGTCTTTATGGCCATTTACCTGGGAGATAAAAAATATCAAATATTCTTACGAACGTTTTGGCTTACCTAAAAGATTGTTACATTTTCTGCTCACGTAAGACTCAATAAAAGTTGTTATTTCTTACTGACTTCAGCACCCGTAAAAGTAAGTAGGTTCACCTTAAATTGATTCTATTACCTTTGCGACATTATAATTGTGTCGTTAGAGACCGCAGGGAAGTCCCTAATGTCTTTTTTCAGTTTTGTTTGACAACAGCGTAATTACTAAAGCTAACAAAGATCAGAATGTACAAGGAAGAAATGAACAAATTCCTTCACCGCTATTGGTTTTAGCTGGACCACTCACCACGTCACTGAGGTCTATGTTGTGCATGCGTCGGCTGTCCCACTTAATGGGACTCAGCCCGGCAACTGTCGTTAAATGCACTGACGCTGTACGGAACAGGAACTTCAACAACCAGTCACCTCTAATTAACCATGCAACATAAAACGATTATTTAAATTAGAATGATACTCCAAAGGAAAATTCATCATGCAAAGACAAAACGATAATTTAAATTTAACTGATTTTCAAAAAAATAATTAATCGACCATAAAAAAAAAAGGTTAATTAATAGACCAATACTTCATAAAATAATTGATTAACTGGAGAATTTTGCAAGCCATAGGGATGACCTCTTGGCCCTGAAGTTGGCAGAACGAAATAGCAATGGTTAACCTATAAATAGCAACAGTCATCCTGGCATTGACCTATGGACCCTGAAATGAGAACCCATACAAGGTATTCTCATATTTGACCTTTGAAATAACTTTGATGAAAATCTGTTTTTTCCTTCTTGGTATTTATATAAACACTTTGATGAAAACTATTTTTTCTTACTTCATCTTTGTATAAACTTTTATGAAAATCTGGTTTTTTTCTACTTGACCTTCGTATATTTGATGAAGTTCTGTTAAGAAATGAAGATGTTGGAGTCATGATTATGAACACAGAAATGGACGCTACCTTTAGGTGGTGGAAGGGTTTTATGTTTGTTATATAAAAATGCTTACAATGATATCAATGTTAAAAATCATATTTATTCTTCTAAATGACCCCTCTTTATATGTTACATGTATCTATGTACAGCTACGACAGGTCTAACAGAAGGTCTGCCAGTTGTCTGGAGTCACATGTCTGCCAAAACGAGGGAGCCCAAGCAACCTCAATAGGCCCACACACAATTGTCTGGAGTCACATGTCTGCCAAAACTAGAGAGCCCAAGCAATCTCAATAGGCCCACACACAATTGTCTGGAGTCACATGTCTGCCAAAACGAGACAGCCCAAGCAATCTCAATAGGCCCACACACAATTGTCTGGAGTCACATGTCTGCCAAAACGAGGGAGCCCAAGCAACCGCAATAGGCCCACACACAATTGTCTGGAGTCACAAGTCTGCCAAAACGAGGGAGCCCAAGCAATCTCAATAGGCCCACTCACGATTGTCTGGAGTCACATGTCTGCCAAAACGAGGGAGCCCAAGCACCCTCAATAGGCCCACACACAATTGTCTGGAGTCACAAGTCTGCCAAAACGAGGGAGCCCAAGCAATCTCAATAGGCCCACACACAACTGGGGCTGCATGGAAATATTTCAGCATTTTACTGTGATACATTGGTAAATAGGAACTTTTCTGTTGATGACAATATGTTATATATTGATGAGTTATTGTAAGACCCTGTCAAGCGTATCTTATATTAATCCCTGTCCTAGATACAATTTGTATAGTGCAGACGTCATTCTTTACCTGCAATACCCGTTGATGATTTTCCCCCCAACAACTCGCGTTAAAGAGCTCCAGAGTTTAGGGTCACCTGACACGGGAGCACCTAATAGAACAGCATCTTCTATGATTCCTTCACCACCTGTCGTTTACAAATTAGCATCTTAATGTTTGACTGAACATCATATACAAACTGTATCCTATTTGACCTTATAATGACCAAGGGCTATTAAAAGACATTACACGCATACATGAGGAAAATTTATACAAATTATTTGACAATGTATGAGTTTAATTTTGTCAATTGCAAGAAAAATTGCTAACAAATGTTTTTTCAGTGAAATATTTGAACAATTTATTGTTAGGTTAAAATCAAACATTTTAACACCCTTTTATTTTAAATTTGTGGTCCTGTCAAACAGCTTGTTAATTATATGTTTAGAATACATTGGACAGTACATAGTTAACATGTTGACATTTTTAGAAACAAATGCTAAAAGGAATACACAGTGCTGATAAGTGTGTATAACCCTGTCATGGTGGAAACATGTGAAGCAGTACTAGTATTAAGGTATGCTATACATATGCAAGACCACATGCATACTTGTGTTTTTCTAATGAATCAGAAAGCACAAGTTAATTGCGCGGACAAATATATTCACCGAGTGAATATATACGGCCGCGCAATTAACTCGTGCTTTCTGATTCGTTAGAAAAACACAAGTGTGTGGTCTTGCATATGTATAGCATACCTTAATACTAGTACTGCTAGTTTGATATTTTTTGCAAAAACCGGAAACTTTTCAGTTCTACATCACAAGGGGATTTCCATAAAAAGTAGGTAAAAACAACATTCCGTATTGCACATGTGCAATACAGAACGTTGTATTTCATGGTATAACAAGATTCAACAGGTATGTGATAAAGAACAATACATGTGCATTGAGCACAAGGTTTTTTGATATTATGTCATGATATTAAAGATTCTAAAGAGTAATCCTCATATCTTTAAAGCATAATAATCATGTCATTTGATTGGTATCTTCTAATGACAAATAGCACAAAACTCATAAAGGCTGTGTAATTTTAATAACTTACCCTTTCTTTTGGAGAGTTCCTCAAGACAAGAGAAGACAACTCTTGCACCAAGACTAAACCCGATCAGTGTAACCGGCCGCTGACCCTTACAAATACAAAAAGTAGGGATAGTGGACATTTCTGCTTTCCTAAATTATCCTGTTACATTGAAATATAAAGTAACCTGGAACAGGGGTCAATGATTAAACCTAAATTTAGCAAACTGTTACTAGCTAGAAGTGGCTATAATCAACATCATTTCCCCACATCATTAAAACCAGTTTCTTACTGTGTTACTAGAACCAGTTCCTTATTTTTCTAGAACCAGTTCCTTATTTTACTAGAATCAGTTCCTTAGTTTGCCAGAACCAGTTCCTTATTTTACTAGAACCAGTTCCTTTTTTTACTAGAACCAGTTCTTTAGTTTGCCAGAACCAGTTCCTTATTCTACTAGAACCAGTTCCTTATTTTACTAGAACCAGTTCCTTATTTTACTAGAACCAGTTCCTTATTTTACTAGAACCAGTTCCTTATTTTTCTAGAACCAGTTCCTTAGTTTGCCAGAACCAGTTCCTTATTTTACTAGAACCAGTTCCTTATTTTTCTAGAACCAGTTCCTTAGTTTGCCAGAACCAGTTCCTTATTTTACCAGAACCAATTTCTTATATTATTCGAACCAGTTCCTTTTTTTACCAAAACCAGTTTCTTATATTACACGAACCGGTTCCTTTTTTTACTAGAACCAATTCCTTATATTACTCGAACCAGTTCCTTTTTTTACTAGAACCAATTCCTTATATTACTCGAACCAGGTCCTTTTTTTTTACTAGAACCAATTCCTTATTTTTTACTAGAATCAGTTCCTTATTTCACTAGAATCAGTTCCTTATTTTACTATCCTATACCTGTTCCCTTGCCAGTAAAACCTCTGCGAGCTCCCGTCCCACTGATGTTGCACGCTGTATACACACACTCCATGGATTGTCTATCACACTAGACACAGATAACAGTGTTGCTGGCCAGGCAATAGCAGTCAAGATACCTTAAGTGAAAGTAAATCATCTTTAGTGTTGTAGCTGGTACCAGTATGTGTCAAAATGCTTTCCTGCACAGAAGGCTGTCTTCACCTTATCATGATTATAATTATTACTGTGTATTTCAGGGCCATCTCCAAGTCGTGTAGAAGGTAGATTTTCCACACTTGACAGCACAGTGTTAATACAAGTCCCCTGTATCTCCTCTAGAGGAGTAAGACACTTCTTGTTTCATCAATACTTGTATTTAAAGATGTCTGCTGCCCTTTTACAGACATTTCTTTTCCTATCAGTACCATGTAAATAAGAGCCTAGCTACTGCTTGCCCCTTCCCCAACTCCCTAAAATTGAGTGAAACATTTCTTCACTTAAGTTTTTTTTTATTCAAGTCTTCTAAATCCCCAACCTCCTGATGGCGTGTGTTTTCTCACCTGAGAGTACTGTGTATTTGAGGGCCTCCTGTGTGGCTACAGACATGGCACCCCCGAGGAGGTAGTCAAGAGCCTGGCCGAGCTGGATCAGGTACTTAGATTCCCAGCGGAGGCTGTACTGTTCCCTAGACTCAGCCAGGGAATACCAAGGATATCGAAAGTCTGTAAATATATGTCCCATTATACTTGTGCGTCACCTGTTCAATAGCTGAAAACTTCTCATTTGGACAAGTTCTTTTGATAGTGTACATCACTCATATATCTCAAGATATGTACTTTCACATTCACTTCTCAGGAGTGATATAATTAAAGTGAACAATAATTTACCTTTTGTTATTAACTTCGAGATTTCAAATCCTTGCAAACAATTCATGATAGACATAAGTGAGAAAAAAATGTATAAAAAGTATACCAGTCATGGAGGTGGACAGCCAGCCAGACACTGCTAGGGTGATATGTAGCTGTTTGGCAGGGTGAGGATCAACCTTGAGTCGTGAACCAAATACCAGCGGCTCAAACTCAAACTCTTCTACGGCACCCACTCGCTTCTTCATCTTGTACCCTGAGTGAAGAAGTCATAGCACCATTCACAAGGCAAGCTTTAACCTCTTTAACATGCAAGTTACTTCATAAAGGCCTATTTTAGTGGTTTTTATTTTTTATGATTTTTTCACAATCAATAAGGTACATCCTGTAAGTTCATCACAATGTTAAACATTTCACAGTATCACAGAAAAACATTTATAGCAAATAGAGCATGTAAGACACCCATGTTGGAGATTGAAATTATAGCAGAAGGGTTTGGTCACTACAGAGAACGATTCCTTTCTTTGAATTTCTATCACTCTTATGGCCGGACTATATAGTGAATTCCATTCAGGAATCCATCAACTGGGGTATGCAGACCTTCACTGAACATCCACAGGTGATGTTGGACCTCGTTTTCCCTTGTATTTGCTGATTACTTCATAAGTTATAGTAGCTAGACTATAACTGTGAAGGGGTCACTTATTTAAGAAGAAAAAGCAGACTACATCTGCTAATTTCAAAACTAAGAGTAGGCAATGCCAATATACAGAATTATTAATTTTTAATAAAGGGTAGTAAGAGTTGGCTGTGTTCACTACAGAAAATACTTGCCGCCGATGTGACCAACTGATCTAGATTGGACAGACTATGAACTACCCTATTACAGTGGGGTACAACAACTCATCTAGATTGGACAGACTATGAACTACCCTATTAAAGTGGGGTACAGCAACTGATCTAGATTGGACAGACTATGAACTGCCCTATTACAGTGGGGTACAACGACTGATCTATATTAGACAGACTATGAACTACCCTATTAAAGTGGTGTACAACAACTGATCTAGATTGGACAGACTACGAACTACCCTATTAAAGTGGGGTACAACAACTTATCTAGATTGGACAGACTATGAACTACCCTATTACAGTGGGGCACAACGACTGATCTAGATTAGACAGACTATGAGCTACCCTATTAAAGTGGGGTACAACAACTGATCTCGATTGGACAGACTATGAACTACCCTATTACAGTCGGGTACAACGACTGCTCTAGATTAGACAGACTATGAACTACCCTATTACAGTGGGGTACAACGACTGATCTAGATTAGACAAGACTATGAACTACCCTGTTAAAGTGGGGTACTACAACTGATCTAGATTGGACAGACTATGAACTACCCTATTACAGTGGGGTACAACGACTGATCTAGATTGGACAGACTATGAACTACACTATTAAAGTGGGGAACAACAACTGATCTAGATTGGACAGGCTATGAACTACCCTATTACAGTCGGGTACAACGACTGCTCTAGATTAGACAGACTATGAACTACCCTATTAAAGTGGGGTACAACGACTGATCTAGATTGGACAGACTATGAACTACCCTATTAAAAATGGGGTACAACAACTGATCTAGATTGGACAGGCTATGAACTACCCTATTACAGTGGGGTACAACAGCTGATCTAGATTGGACAGACCATGAACTACCCTATTACAGTGGGGTACAACAACTCATCTAGATTGGACAGACTATGACCTACCCTATTACAGTGGGGTACAACAACTGATCTAGATTTGACAGACTATGAACTACCCTATTACAGTGGGGTACAACAGCTGATCTAGATTGGACAGACCATGAACTACCCTATTACAGTGGGGTACAACAACTGATCTAGATTAGACAGACTATGAACTACCCTATTAAAGTGGGGTCCAACGACTGATCTAGATTGGACAGACTATGAACTATCCTATTAAAATTGGGGTACAACAACTGATCTAGATTGGACAGACCATGAACTACCCTATTACAGTGGGGTACAACAACTCATCTAGATTGGACAGACTATGAACTACTCTATTACAGTGGGGTACAACAACTCATCTAGATTGGACAGACTATGAACTACTCTATTACAGTGGGGTGCAACAACTGATCTAGATTGGACAGAATATGAACTACCCTATTACAGTGGGGTACAACAACTCATCTAGATTGGACAGACTATGAACTACTCTATTACAGTGGGGTGCAACAACTGATCTAGATTGGACAGAATATGAACTACCCTATTACAGTGGGGTACAACGACTGATCTAGATTAGACAGACTATGGACTACCCTATTAAAGTGGGGTACAACAACTGATTTAGATTGGACAGACTATGAACTACCCTATTAAAGTGGTGTACAATGACTGATCTAGATTGGACAGACTAAGAACTACCCTATTAAAAATGGGGTACAACAACTGATCTAGATTGGACAGACGATGAACTACCCTATTAAAGTGGGGTACAACAACTGATTTAGATTGGACAGACTATGAACTACCCTATTAAAATTGGGGTACAACAACTGATCTAGATTGGACAGGCTATGAACTACCCTATTACAGTGGGGTACAACAACTGATCTAGATTGGACAGACTTTGAACTACCCTATTAAACTGAGACCCAAGCCTTATATCATAATTTGATAAAACACAAGTCTAACGTTTTGTGGATGTTAACTCTGTAAAAAAAAATAACGCAGAGTGGCAAAACAAGTATTGACAAAATACTACAAATAAACAGAAAACAACAATAGATACAGGCTACTCTGATAAACATTGTTATTTAGCTTTCCCAACTTACCTGTGAGGCCAGCCCCTGCAACACCAAACAAGGAGCCTATGATGGCCACTCCTGCTGTTGAACCCAGCACTGCCGCTCCGGTTCCACCAATAATAGCGCCGGCACCAGCGGCAACTAAAGGAGCAGCAAGCCCGCCTGTTAAACCTGATGATACACAAATAAATCTTCTACGTTTGATTTTAATGCCACTACACAGGTAATTTCAAAGGTACATTATACAGGTAAACACATAGGTGCATTATACAGGTAAAAGAACAGGTACATTATACAGGTAAACACATAGGTACATTATAAAGATAAACTCATAAGTAAAATACAGGTAATCTCACAGGTACTTTATACAGGTAAACACATAGGTACATTATACAGGTAAACAAACATGTACATCATATAGGTCAACAAACAGGTACATTATACAGGTAAACACATAGGTACATTATACAGGTTAACACATAGGTACATCATATAGGTAAACATGCAGGTACATACAGGTAAACAAACAGGTACATTATATAGGTAAACATTTATTATACAGGTAAACTTACAGGTACATTATACAGGTAAACATGCAGGTACATTATATAGGTAAACATGCAGGTACATTATACAGGTAAACAGACAGGTACATTATATGGTCCCATTATACAGATAATCTCAAAGGTACATTATATAGGTAAACATGCAGGTACATTATACAGGTAAACAGACAGGTACATTATATAGGTAATCTCACAGGTATATACAGCTAAACAGACAGGTACATTATACGGTCCCATTATACAGATAATCTCAAAGGTACATTATACAGGTAAACATGCAGGTACATTAGACAGGTAAACAGACAGGTACATTATACAGGTAATCTCAAAGGTACATTATACAGGTACATTTTACACTTCGGTCATCTTACAAGTGCATTATACAAGTAAACTCACTGTTACATTATACAGGTAAACACATAGGTACAATATACAGGTAAAATCACAGGTACATGTATGTGATAGTCATAATATGCACATTATACAGATAATTCCATACATTATATACTTAATGTATTAAATACTCACAGAGATGCATTATCAGGGAATGTTAAACTATGTATTCACAAGTTTTCTATACCGATTAGCTTAAATATTAACTCAGAAACATACTACAGCTATACTTACCAATCAAGGTACCTCCTACTGTTGTAGCCAGACCAATAAGAGCAAATCTTTTTGCCTTTTCCTTCCTTGAATTCCTCTGTTTTTCTTTCAATTCTTCCCTGTTTTACATAAAAAGATACAATTAGACAATCTTGTTTCCGTTGCTACACTTTTGAAGTCCTATTTACTGTTTGTTTTGACACATCAATTACCTAAAGGTCACCAGCCAATACTGATATGATAACAAGGGGGAAAATTCTGAAAAAAGACACTGTTGCACTTTTAACTGTTTACCTGGGAAATGTTAGCAGCAGTAAAAACTTTTGCAATTTTCAACCTCCTATAACGACTGAGACTTTATCATGAAAGTAAAGCATACATGGATTTTTTTTAAATGATTGATACATAAACATATCTAACCAAATTATCCTTACTTATACACAGCATATTGAATGTTTTGTGAATTATACAAATTAGAAAAAGCATTGTGTTAATGATTAAGTGTAGCATAGGCAATTATCTTTTTCTGATATGAAAAAAAAAAAAATCTGACCAAAAACTCCTCCAAAATGTTCTGTTATTATTGCAGATTACATAACACTTTTTACAAAATCAGTCTCTTTCAAAATGACTATCAAATACACATCGTTTGAATAGCATGAAAATCGGGGTAGTAAGTTGAACCAACATGCAAACAACTTTAAACATGACCAGAACTTGTCAAAATCAATTGTCCTGAAATGGGGAAATGTTTTAGACACATGAGCTATATAAATTGTCCATTGAAATGCTATAAACTAATAAAGATAACCCTTAACTTCTTTCTAGATGTACTAGCTCCATAAATATTACGCAAATAATGCAAAATCCACTGTCTAAATTCATGCAATGAAAATCAAATTTAGAGATGTCTGAGAATGTAACATTCAACTGAATATATATACCAGCAGTAGGCGATTTATTAACATAAAATGAACAATTCAAATTCCTGACAATAACAAAAACCACGGTACATTTTTACCAGATAAATGAACAAATACAACTAGTATTTCATCCAGGATTTTTACTTCTTCAGTATTTAAGTTTTAAAGACATCCACAACATGCTGTCTTGTAACTTCCTGAACTGGTTTGTCCAGAATTTCCGAACAGAGAATCAAAAACATTTTCAATGTTATTATAAAATGGTTTCACCTGTATTACAAATTTTCAACTATCATACAAATACCATTTCAATTATTTTCATGAATATAAAGAATAAACCTAAGATGATTCACACAACCATATAAAAAAACAAGTGAACTGTGAGACTTGTAAAAAAGAAATATGTCATTGTATTGTAAGACCTTAACAGTGTCTATAAAATATTAATAAGATACAAGTGTGGATCAAATGATTTATAAGGTGAACAACAAACAGCGGCAAAAGCACAAGTAACCTATAACGGGTAAATATTAAATCAGGGTCAGGTGGGAGGGATACAAAAAGGAAAGAAAAATGACAATAGTAATAATTTACATACAAGTAGCAAATCAAACTTAAATCTCAACTTTTTTCATTTTTTTGGGGGTGAAAACTATTCCTGGAACGGAATTATAGAAAACATATGATATCATTACACTAAAAACAAAAGGGATCTAACAGCAGGCATGAACAAAGATATTCATGTAAGATTGTTACCTCGTCGCTCTGTTCAAGGGGAAAGCATTAGCAAGTATATAATTATGAATTAAGGATGCATGCTCATTACACCTGTGATTTATGTAAGAATGATCCCCCTTTCACACTCTTTAATTACTATAGTCTGAATGCAGAATTACTTGAGTTTTATCAAAGTATGTGCTATTGTTTAATTTTCAAACAATTTATCATATACAAAAGATGTATAACAGATAATGGAACTCTTTTGTAACAAAGATATGTGTCAGTACTAGTAGCATATATCCTTATATTATCATCTCACATTGCACAAGGCGACCATTTTTTGACCATAAATTATGTTTTCTACTTCATAATTTGTTAAAATCATATCCTTCCTAGTATAACCAGCAGTATAAGCAGTATTCTATCTAATCACTTTTAACAATAAATAATCTCAATTATTTTATCACTTGGTAGGTATAGATAACTTGAAACACAAAACAATGTGATAACAAGAGGCCCATTGGGCCTGCATCGTTCACCCGGTATTAATCTCACCCTTGTAATCTTAAAAGTGGACTAAAATACAGCTACAGGCAGAATATCAGTGTTTGATTCATAAGAACCTTTTAAAAGATTTAAACATATGATGCCTGTGACCTTGAATGTCAAACAAGGACTTTAAGTTGAACAGAGTTTGTAGACTGTTTATAGTCTACAAACCCAGCATGTTTCTGGCAAAATATCATTACCCTGAACTTTTGGTTATACAGAACAAATCATTTAAAGATTTAAATATATATTGACCACTGTGACCTTGAATATGGGCGAAGGTCATTCACTTGGTAGTCCTTCATCCCAGCATGTTAATGGCCAAATATCATCACCCTTGGCCTTTTCGTTATTGAGAAGAAGTTGTTTGAAGATTTTAAGAAATTTGACCCCTGAGACCTTGAAAGTGGGTCAAGGTCATTCATTTGGACAAACTTGGCAGTCCTTCATCCCAGCATGCTACAGGCCTAATATCAGTGCCCTGGGCCTTTTGGTTATTGAGAAGAAGTTGTTTGTAGATTTGAACACATTTGACCCCTTTGACCTTGAAAATAAGTCAAGGTAATTCATTTTGACAAACTTGGCAGTCCTTCATCCCAGCATGCTACAGGCCCAATATCATTACCCTTGGCCTTTTGGTTATTGAGAAGAAGTTGTTTGAAGATTTTAACACATTTGACCCCTGTGACCCTGAAAGTTGGTCAAGGTCATTCATTTGAATAAACTTGGTAGCCTTCATCCCGGCATACTACAGGCCTAATAATAATACCCTGGGCCTTACGGTTATTAAGAAGTCTTTTGAAGATATTTGACCCCTGTGACCTTGAAAGATGGTCAAGGTCATTCATTTGAACAAATTGTATAGCCCTTCATCCCAGCATGCTACAGGCCCAATATCATTACCCTTGGCCTTTTGGTTATTGAGAAGAAGTTGTTTGAAGATTTTAAGAAATTTGACCCCTGTGACCTTGAAAGTGGGTCTAGGTCATTCATTTGAACAAACTTGGTAGCCTTCATCCCGGCATACTACAGGCCTAATAACAATACCCTGGGCCTTATGGTTATTAAGAAGTTTTTTGAAGATATTTGACCCCTGTGACCTTGAAAGATGGTCAAGGTCATTCATTTGAACAAATTTTATAGCCCTTCATCCCAGCATGCTACAGGCCCAATATCAGTACCCTGGGCCTTTGGTTATTGAGAAGAAGTTGTTTGAAGATTTTAAGAAATTTGACCCCTGTGACCTTGAAAGTGGGTCTAGGTCATTCATTTGAACAAACTTGGTAGCCTTCATCCCGGCATACTACAGGCCTTATAACAATACCCTGGGTCTTATGGTTATTAAGAAGTTTTTTGAAGATATTTGACCCCTGTGACCTTGAAAGATGGTCAAGGTCATTCATTTGAACAAACTTAGTAGCCCTTCATCCCAGCATGCTACTGGCCAAATATCATCACCCTTGGCCTTTTGGTTATTGAGAAGAAGTTGTTTAAAGTAAAATATTGACGCCGGACGGATGCATAAGCTCTCTTGACCCTTTGGGCCAGGTGAGTTAAAAATGGATAGTTTATGGTTCATTACATATTTTTTTTCTGAAGTCTTGAATCAAAACCAAACAAAACATGCTCTTTTTGACATGAAAATACATGTTTTTTCGACAAATTTTACAATTTTATTGTTTAGCTTGTACTAACCAAGAAAATATTTGCTGACATTCACAGGAAAGAAATACTTACTCTGACATCTCATACGCTTCATGGCTGGCTGATTCCAGAGAGTCAGCCATGGAAGCCTCAATCTCCTCCAGAGTGTCCCAACTTACTCTCAGTTGCCAGGCAACATGTTTAATCAACACTCTCATCCGGGAGTCATAGCAACCTACAACAGTACAACCAGAATGTCATAGCAACCTACAACAGTACAACCAGAATGTCATAGCAACCTACAACAGTACAACCAGAATGTCATAGCAACCTACAACAGTACAACCAGAATGTCATAGCAACCTACAACAGTACAACCAGAATGTCATAGCAACCTACAACAGTACAACCAGAATGTCATAGCAACCTACAACAGTACAACCAGAATGTCATAGCAACCTACAACAGTACAACCAGAATGTCATAGCAACCTACAACAGTACAACCAGAATGTCATAGCAACCTACAACAGTACAACCAGAATGTCATAGCAACCTACAACAGTACAACCAGAATGTCATAGCAACATACAACAGTACAACTAGGTTGTCATAGCAACCTACAACAGTCTAACTAAGTCTTCATAGTAACCATCAACTGTACAGCTTGTTTATAGGAGAAGTTAAAGATGTCTCAGTCAATCAGAGGTAATAGTAATGGTACTTGAGATCAGAGCAGCCATTTTCTGATTGGCATGATTTCTGATTATCAACACTTGACAATAGGATTTGTTTTACTTTTACCAATAGGTAACTGAATGTCTAACATTCACATATCTGAGTGACAGTTTACCCTTAGCGATGGACAGAGCTACGAGGTCTGACACGACTGGCACACCAGACTTTTCCAGGACAGGTTCATCTAGGACCATGTCTACATAGGGGCGGGCGTCGTCAAAACCCTGACCTTCCATGATTGCCATCACTGAATCCCTTGCCTGGAACACCAACATTACAATAGGAATACATACAGTTAAGGGTATGAAGCACCTTACAATAGTATTTATCCACTCTCAGAAAGAGTTTGAGACATCATTCATGAATTAGTGAACTTTTGTTATTTAGATGATTTAAAATGTATAATGAAAATGTGATTCACTAATTCACTTGTAATTTAAATCAACATGAGAGAATATATTTATTAGATGTTGTTCAATAGGTATATATATATATATATGTAGCTCTTATTTAAATTCCAAAAGTTCTATGTAAAGCATTAAGTTATAGTCAGACTGTGTAAGTCTGACATTCCTGAGGTCGTCAGACATCAAATTCAATAGCAAGTCATCACAGTTGCAGCTTCAAATTGTGTATGATTATTGTGGACTTTCTTTTTGGAGAAATTTAACCTCCTAACTATGTTTTTTCAGAACTTCTTTAGAACTGAAAAAAAACATGATTTGTCCACTATTGAAATAATTTGTCAAAAACAAGCTGGATCTTCAACAGTATTCAGGGTAGGTTAAGTATTACATTGAATTATTTTAAAACAACTGCCCTGTAGGCCTCAGAAATCTTCTTGTCTGTGTAATGATTCTAATGTTACTTCTAAGCAAGTCACAATATTGCACTTCAGTTTGTCCTGTCCTAAAAACTTGATGATTGTCATATTGTCGTCTAGTTAAAGTGTAAATGAAGTTTAACACACTTGATACAGAGCTTGTACTTGAGCCTTTAATATCACACTTGATACAGAGCTTGTACTTGAGCCTTTAATATCACACTTGATACAGAGCTTGTACTTGAGCCTTAAATATCACACTTGATACAGAGCTTGTACTTGAGCCTTAAATATCACACTTGATACAGAGCTTGTACTTGAGCCTTTAATATCACACTTGATACAGAGCTTGTACTTGAGCCTTTAATATCACACTTGATACAGAGCTTGTACTTGAGCCTTAAATATCACACTTGATACAGAGCTTGTACTTGAGCCTTAAATATCACACTTGATACAGAGCTTGTACTTGAGCCTTAAATATCACACTTGATACAGAGCTTGTACTTGAACCTTTAATATCACACTTGATACAGAGCTTGTACTTGAGCCTTTAATATCACACTTGATACAGAGCTTGTACTTGAGCCTTGAACATCACACTTGATACAGAGCTTGTACTTGAGCCTTTAATATCACACTTGATACAGAGCTTGTACTTGAGCCTTTAATATCACACTTGATACAGAGCTTGTACTTGAGCCTTGAACATCACACTTGATACAGAGCTTGTACTTGAGCCTTTAATATCACACTTGATACAGAGCTTGTACTTGAGCCTTTAATATCACACTTGATACAGAGCTTCTGTACTTTAGCCTAGAACATCACACTTGATACAGAGCTTGTACTTGAGTCTTTAATATCACACTTGATACAGATCTTGTACTTGAGCCTTAAACATCACACTTGATACAGAGCTTGTACTTGAGCCTTTACTATCACACTTGATACAGAGCTTGTACTTGAGCCTTAAATATCACACTTGATACAGTGCTTGTTCTTAAGCCTTTAATATCACACTTGATACAGAGCTTGTACTTGAGCCTTTAATATATGTGTTTTGTTGTTACAGGCTTTCCATTTCTCTATTTCCTTACAAGTCAAATGATGACTAAAACAGGTTTGAAGTTTATATAAAAGTGAACTTGGAAAAGTGAAATTTAACATGCCAATACCAAATGCAAGTTGGAAGCTGTTAATTTGGCTTGATGTTAGTTCTCATCATGAACTTAAGATCTTAATTATACCAGTATATTAATATCCCAAGCATTACATTTTCCATTAGAATTTTGCTGATATAATTTACCATTAATTTATTACAAACATACCTGGCTTGGTAGATGTAGGTGGTCCACAATCCTTTCCATGTAGACTTTCTTAAATTCACTGGTGAAATGAAATACCAACTTAACTTAAAAAGTTGATTACAAATAATCAAATA
This sequence comes from Mizuhopecten yessoensis, assembly GCF_002113885.1. Classification (NCBI taxonomy): domain Eukaryota; kingdom Metazoa; phylum Mollusca; class Bivalvia; order Pectinida; family Pectinidae; genus Mizuhopecten; species Mizuhopecten yessoensis. The sequence goes on along the minus strand of NW_018408802.1, from coordinate 479,271 downwards.
TTCTGTTTTATTTTACATACAATCACAAGTTAAGTATAATTCATACTTAGAAATATGAAGATTTTTTATATAAACCACTTTATAAAGCCTACTTAAGATATTAGAGATATATTTTTAAATCATCTAAAAATATTTAAGAAAATGTACCAATAATATTTCTGTGTTACATATGAGATGACCCTTTAAGCAATTTATATAGTAAGGAACAATTTTAAATGTATAATCTAATGATTGATTTCCTAAATCATATATTCAAAATGACAGACATATTTCTTCTAAATTAGACACATACTTTGGTCCTTGTACATGCATTAATGGATCACTCACATTAAATAATTATCTGTCTTTGGCTGCTAATTCAGGCACTGTCATATTTGGTAGTACAAAGGAAATTTTAATTTTAATCAATTTATTTTAATTTAATAATATAAATAATAATATATATAATAATAAACACAGTAATGTACTCACTTGTGCAGTTTGTCCTCGTACAGCTGTAGGAAGGAGACCGCACACAGTGCTGAGTACGAGTAGGCTCCAACATCGGACAACTTACGATGGAGGATCTTTGATATGTCTGGGAGGAAAAGAAACACTTTACTGGGTTTCAGAAGTTTTTATAATACATAAAAATCAATATGTACAAAGTTATCTAACTATCCTGGGATCTTAATACTAATAATGGTGTTTATATACACTGTAATTTAGCTACCTAATGTCAAAACTGATTCCTTCATAAAACATGCATAAGCTAGCTGTAGTTAAATGGAAAACCAGTATGGTAAGCACAGTAAAACCAGTACGGTAAGCACATTAAACCAATACGGTAAGCACAGTAAAACCAGTACGGTAAGCACAGTAAAACCAGTGCGGTAAGCACAGTAAAACCAGTACGGTAAGCACATTAAACCAGTGCGGTAAAATATAAGCACAGTAAAACCAGTACGGTAAGCACAGTAAAACCAGTACGGTAAGCACAGTAAAACCTAGCTGTTACACTGCCACCATTTGTTAATGTTAGAACTATTAAGAAATCTTGTAATACAATGAAGGAGGCATGTTTATTCTCTTAACCATTACCATAAACATTTCTACGCAATTACATCCTGAAGATTATTACAAGTTATGGGTAAAATATATGATTCAACTTTTAAGTGATACTGTTTATGTATATGTTACCAGTATAGTTTTTCAAACCTCAATTAATTCGACTCACTATTTTCGAGTCCTTGTTAAAAAACAAGAGGCCCAGAGGGCCTGTATCGCGCACCTGTTTCTTTAGTTACATGAAACCGACATATAGGTAACTTCAGACCAATTTGGTAACTAGAACACGTCGTTTGAAGTTGTTTTTTTCACATTTTTGACTTATGTGACCTTGAAAGTAGCTCAATGTCATTTTAAAGAGGAAACTTTATAGCACTCTATCCCTGGTACTAAGTAGCATGACTCTAGTCCAAATGGTTCTAAGGATATTGTTGTTTGAAGTTTTTAACATATTTGACCCCTGTTACCTTGAAAGAAGGTCAAGGTCATTTTAAAGAGGATTTTTTTTTAGCACTCTATCCCAGGTACCTACTGGCCGAATATTATGACCCTGGGCCTTATGGAACTTGAGAAAAAGATTGTTCAAGGTTTTAACCCATGTTGACATTTGACCCCCAACTAGCACTTAAAGTTGACCTTTGACCATATTACTGTAATTAAGAAAAAGATCCGCACTGCTGGTCTTCATAACATTACTAAGTATCATGACTCTAGTCCAAATGGTTCCTAGGATATTGTTGTTTGAATTTTTGAACATATTTGACCTCTGTGACCTTGAAAGTAGGTCAAGGTCATTTTAATGAGGAAACTTTATAGCACTCCATCCTAGGTACCTACTGGCAAAATAGCATGACCCTAGATCATCCAGTTCTTCAGAAGAAGTCGTTTAAAAGAAAAAAAGTTGATGGACAAGACGACAGACGCCGGACGAGCTAAAAACCACTGGAATAACCAAGAACTTTTTTAAATTACAGAGCTGCAATCATATAACTGTCAAATTGTATATATTATATATGCATAATAATACTTTGTATGTATTTTTTGAGTCTGGTATAGAGGGCTTTATGTATTAGTCCTTAACCAGAAATAAACTTACCTTATCTTTATAACGGGGAGAATTGGGGACTTATACAACAGGGCATTTAGTCGTGCCGGGATTGTAATTTACAGATTACATGTACATGTATATACTATGAAATGTGTATGCATTCTGAATATAAACACATATATATTGCTGCAACAGTATCAGTATGAAAATCAGTCATTTTTATACTGTAAGGACTTTTGATTACACAGTTAGATGTTTGAAACTAGCTTTAGGGGGTGAGTGTGTCTGTTTGGACAGATGGAGGGGTGCATTAAGTGTTCTCTTTATCTGTATCTGTAGAGTTACGAAACAAGGAATAATTCTGGTATATGATTCTTCTGGGGGGAGGCTGGTTACTCTAGTAGTATATACTGTGTGAGAGCATCTTTAAAACCCTCAACTGTCTCTGCGCGTGTCACATTCTCATCAAACTGGTTCCAATCAAGAACAGTTCTTATTTTCTACTTCTACTTCTACCTGTTTATCGACCTACTTTATCATAATGAGGATCATGTCAATGTTTGGGTTGTACTTATTGTACAGGAAAAGAGAGTGAGAAATTAATAGAGCTAATTTTGTAGAGAGGAGAGACGACTTTTAAAGGTTTCCAAAGTTTCGGATGAGACCCGGTCTAGTGGGAGGTTGATCCAGTCTGGGATAGTTCCGGGAAAAAAAGAGTATTTGCGGCAGTCTGTTCTACAATGTGGAGTGAGATAGGAGAAAGAGTGAGAGTGTCCTGTCTGTTGCAACTGTTATGTTAGGTAATTTTCTTTTGTAATTGCTACAGTATAAGAAATGATTTTAAATATTCATTGAACGGTCCAAGTGCGTTCGTTTATCGTGGACAATTTCTGCGCCACACGTACTGTTTCAACCGGTATGTACACAAATGTAGCCCTAGTAAATTTAGAAACTGGGTGTGAAAGTTTTGATGGGTTGTGTTAGGTTTGATAGACATGTTTTTTTTCAATCAAGTCCGGGGAGGTTAAAGTCCCCACCTATTAGTAAGGATGCATTTCTAATTTGTGTCAATGTGATGCCCGCCTTACAGAGCTTCACACTTGGCACTAAGCTCGTCTGATGTTTTTGGATAAAGTTAAGCAGGAAGGATTTCAAGATTATTACGTGTATAGATACCTTATTGTGACCAAATAGCACGAAAAAATATCCACATGGGTCAGATTTCTTGAAATTCAATGGTCCTTCTATCACAGTGTACTTACCTGCTTACTTTCGTTTTTACTTCTTTACAACGATCCGACACGATGACTATGACGTGTCCAGGATATGTAGATCCACATTCACGACCTACAACTGTAACTTACCCATTCGATATCTACTCTAATTACCTGTATTATTTTCTACTTCGGAGTCAGAATTGTCTTTTTCCTTTTGCGTTTTACCACTTTTTGCCGCAGTCAGCTTATACTTTGCCCCATCTTCAGCCATGACAGTACGACAACTTCCGTTTTACTTTACGCAACTTCCGGTTTGCAGTCATTGCTAAGGACAATGCAATATATATACGTTCTGATATTTAGGAAATGAATTTAACCAAGCCTATCATAGAAATTACAAGATCAGCAAGAACCAAGACAGGTATGCAAATGCCATAAAAGATAAATATATAGTCTTTTATTCCCCAAACCCCCTGCTCCATGTTGCTAATGTCAGCACAAGACCGGTTTTCATTCATGAACAACCATTTAGGCCTACATATTTAAAAGGCCAGTCACGGTCTACCTGTCACGCTATTAGAGTAAACAGGTAGGCCTATAGATCTACCCACACACTGGTCGGGTAAGTGTCTGTTCGGTCGGACAAGCTAGTAATAGTCTCACCTGGTGAGCAATGAAATTCGCCGGCTTTTCTTCGGAGTTAAAAATAGACTTTCAGTTATAAAGGTGTTTTAATTCCGACATACCTGTTCACAGAGAAGGGTGTGTCAGCACCAGGGTCAGAGACAGATTTGAAGAAAACACAGAATCGTTAAATTTCAGCAGGTTTCAAACCAAGTGATTTTATTTAATCCTAAAGGTAGGACTTTATTTGATAATTGTATGCAGTTCAGTTCATGTTTCCACCATATTTCTCCTGCTATATAATGTACGATGTTTTGTTGAAACAATGTTGCTGTAATAGATTTGCGCTTTACTGATATGTATTCTAAAGTATACGACCAATTGCGAGATAAAAATTCCCTCATTGGATTATAATTATAAGAGAAAAGCAGATCTGACTCAAGTGTTACCACTCTTCTGACTGGTCATGATCAGGTGCCCCCTAACTTGTGACAGCTGTCATAATCAACTGATACTAGTGTCACTTAAGTAAGAATAGTTCATGCTTGCAATTTAATTAACAACTGTAAACAATAACCTTGTAACAATTAATACTGTGTACAATAATATATACAATGTGTATATACTACGATTTTAATTCATATATCTAGCTGTCTTTTACCAAACATCTTGCACATGCTCTGTCCCTATTACATGACATTATGTAATCTTCTAAATATGGGAACTGATCATGAGCTGTCAATAAAAATAAAAATGTTCAGTTTGAGTGCCAAGAGTCTTTAGAATTTCTGGTTTAGTTTAGATGATCATTACTTAGATATCACTTATATATTATAATATTTCAATTCAAGATATTTTATCGTTTCCAATTCCAACACAAAAGCATTAGACAACAGGCTGACGCCTTTATAAGTCTTCTCCCATTCCGGTTACAGCATGTGGTATAAGTATATATGTAAATATTAACATAGGTTTGAACAGTTGATACAGATTGACTATTTAAGAGAATAATTTTGAAAATAGTGAGTCGAATTAATTGAAGTTTGAAAAACTATACTGGTAACATATACATAAACAGTATCACTTAAAAGTTGAATCATATATTTGACCCATAACTTGTAATAATCTTCAGGATGTAATTGCGTAGAAATGTTCATGGTAATGGTTAAGAGAATAAAATAAAAACAAAAACAAGGTTTGAAGATTGCTGTTCCATTTTACGTTTTTGCTGCCTCGGATTACTCATTATAACATGTATATTTTGACAAGAGATCAAGCTGCTCTGTAATTTTTACCACAATTTCACTATACTCCTGTGATATTTTAGAGAAAATGCATATGATCACAACATATTCAAGCGTCACCAATACGTGGGTTTTAAAGTTTATTTGGCCATGTAATATTTTGTTATATACATGTACTTTAGATACCAGGTAGATATCAGGTCATTTCACCTTAAATCTTGTTTGTCAAGAGTCATTCTGTACTAGATTGTTTCACCCAAAAACAAATATAAGGCAAACGTTTTTTAAGTCCTGTCTTACTTTTGTATGGCTAAGACGTCGACAGTCTCATTTGTTTTTCCTATGTCTTCCTTAGTCTTTTTGGTCATTATACTCGTTAGGTTTGTACTGGTCGACCAGATCTGCCCATACAATGTCTTGTACAGGGATCCTGGATAGTATTGGGCAATTGTTCAACTTAGAATTACAAAATGTAGGTTCCTGACAATACCTGTAACAGTCATGTAAATGGTGTTTTGTAAAGCCAGAAAAAGATTATGTGTTTCCTGTAACATGTAGGAAACTTTTAAATGTTTTATATAGGAGAATGAACTTGACTTTAACGTTGCTTCTTTGAAAATTGCCATTAAAAATGTTAGGGTAGGAAGGGTTACCGGAAACATCAAATATGTTTTGTTTGGCCTAATTACTGTAAGGAGAGGTATTAAAGAATTGGGAAAAAAGACTTAGAAAGTTTTTTGTTATGACAAAGGTTGCAAATGAAACAGAGGCTTAATTTTATTATGTAATCTGAGGTAATCTTAAGTATGGTACCTGTAGGCTAGAACTTTAGTTCTAAATTTTAGATTGTACATCCCAGTAGATCTTATCACATTATAAAAACAGCACAATTTGTTATATACATCCCTGTACATCTTATCACATTATAAAAACAGCACAATTTGTTATGTACATCCCTGTACATCCTAGCTATCACATTATAAAAACAGCACAGTTTGTTATATGCATGTACATCCCTGTAGATCTTATCACATTATAAAAACAGCACAATTTGTTATAAACATCCCTGTACATCTTATCACATTATAAAAACAGCACAATTTGTTATGTACATCCCTGTACATCCTAGCTATCACATTATAAAAACAGCACAGTTTGTTATATACATGTACATCCCTGTAGATCTTATCACATTATAAAAACAGCACAATTTGTTATATACATTTCTGTACATCTTATCACATTATAAAAACAGCACAATTTGTTATATACACACTGTACATCCCTGTACATCTTATCACATTATAAAAACAGCACAATTTGTTTACGCAGAAGCTTCATCATAATCATTTATCAGTGCAACGTATGTTAAAGCTTGAAAACGAAATCTCATCAACGTATGTTAAAGCTTGAAAACGAAATCTCATCAACGTATGTTAAAGGTTGAAAACGAAATCTCATCAACGTATGTTAAAGTTTGAAAACGAAATCTCATCAACGTATGTTAAAGCTTGAAAATGAAATCTCATCAACGTATGTTAAAGTTTGAAAACGAAATCTCATCAACGTATGTTAAAGCTTTAAAACGAAATCTCATCAACGTATGTTAAAGCTTGAAAACGAAATCTCATCAACGTATGTTAAAGTTTGAAAATGAATTCTCATCAACGTATGTTAAAACTTGAAAACGAAATTTCATCAACTTATGTTAAAACTTGAAAACGAAATCTCATCAATGTATGTTAAAGCTTGAAAACGAAATCTCATCAGCGTATGTAAAAACTTGAAAATGAAATCTCATCAACGTATATTAAAACTTGAAAACGAAATCTCATCAATGTATGTTAAAACTTGAAAACAAAATCTCATCAAGGTTTACATTCACAAAACATTAAATTATTGTTTCAGAAAAGAATTATAAATTTTTCACATGCTTTTACTAGCGCATTTATGAATACTGCATAGGTTCATCATGTATGAGATATGTACCTGGTATTTATTGCTGCCATTGAGACCATCCTTTTAATTTCAAACCCCACTTTTAGGAGCCATGCATGGATAGTTATTCCAATGTACTTGGTGTTTATACAAACTATGTCGGTTACACTGTGTGGGCTACAGACGGTTATAAATGATGACACAGAAGTGTTTATAATGATGTTGATATACAGATAAGGTACGGCCCAGGTAGGACTTTATTTTTTCAACTATTTTTATTGCAAGTGCTTAATTATGTAAGGTAGCCATACAAACTATGTCGAAGTCTCATAAACAAAATTTTATTTGAAATGTTAATTATCAAATTTGAATTTTAAATAATCAGACCGAATAATCTAAAATTTCAAAATAAATAAATTCATCGCGTCTAATTGAGCTAATGGTTCCCGCACTTTAATATATATAAATAAGATATATATTACCTGACGATTCATTTATACGTGTACATGTATACAGGTTTTAGAGCTTATTAATTTTGTGGTTTTTTTCTTTTAATCGGAAATTAAGTTTACCAATACACAATGTACTGGTTTTTGTGTGGTGGTGAAATTATTTGTTCAAGTATCTGTAAAAATGTTGCATTGTCACTTCAATCCTATACTCACTGTGTACATGTATTTGATTAACCTACATATACTAAAATTATAAAAAGCGATGTGAAAAAGTACACCATATTTGTTCATGATTTTTAATGTGACAATAACCCGAATGTTTAGGATGTACCCACACAAAATACCATAGTGACGGATACAGTTTACCTTGGTACACCTGATACAGGTTAATGGCAAGTTGTCCCAATCTCCCTAAGTGTAGCTGGTACAAAGTGCACCTTGGTACAAACCCCTGACACTAAGATACCATCAGTGATTTATGTGTCCATGTCAGCCTATAAACTAATTGTTATTTGCATCTTATCAAATTCCTAAGGTGTGATAATTTATGCCAACTTTTCTTTCTCATTTTAAGCTTTTAAGAAAATTTCCCCATAGTGTACGAAGAATAAAACAAAATATTTCATGAACAAATTACGTTCTTAAAGACCTTGGTTCATGATATCTGTAAATGTTTTCTTCAAAAGATGGTCAAACACTTTCATGTAGTTGACATAGTACAATAAAATACTGGTGTATTGTAATGATCACTTTGATTTATTTGTCTCCCTTTTATCAAAAGGTGACAATTATTAGTTTTCTGCTCCATGGTATTATACAGCTTTAAAAGTTGTACACCAAACTTTCCACCCCCATTATACCATATTATAACATACACAATTCATTATTACATATACATATATTGTATTAAAAAGAGTATATATACCTGTAACCTGCTAACCTCTAAATACCATTAACTTCAGCCTGGGGGCTAGATTCGTTCAGCATGCTTATTGTAAGTAATTTCACTATGGGCAGTTAAACAATTTAAGAGGAGTGTATAAGTGTATGAGTACATGTTTAGAGGTCAAATATATATACCTTGATTGTCCCTTATATTTACACCAGGAGTCACACAACCTGCATGATCTAACAGCTTTTCTGGTACTCACTACTAGTACATTAATGCACTTAGGAATTCATAACTGACCTGTATAGTAATTTTTAACTCTACAGACAAACACTAAATAATATACTTTAAACTTCCATTATTAGCTAGGCTTCAATTTTAGCTCTGCTTATAACTGTTAACTATATCAATTTGCTGTACCTCTGGTTTGGCTTTCAACCTTAAACTGAACTTTTTGGACAAAGTCTTTTAACTATTTCATCATAGATTGCACCTGTTTACATTTCATCCAAATTGCGTGGTTTCTTCAAAAAATGTTTTTATAATTGAAATCCCTTTCAAAAAGTAAATATGAACGACTGAAATAATTGTTTTAATGGCCGACTCTCAGTATTACTTTCCAGATTGTTAGCAATGTTAAAATCTCAAACACAATATGTATAACAATACTGTGGCTTTACACACTGTTACCTATACAACACATAATCTCTATAATTACTGTATACAAGGTCATTTTCATGGCAGTGTTATTTTCACACCTTTTATGGAAAAATTTTTACAACAAATTTAAAAATGCATCTAAAATTTCAAATTCAAGGCATTATAGTCATATCTAAGATTGAGACTACAGACAAACAGTCGATATATAATATAAACTTTATTTATTCTACAACAATTGGGAACAAGTTCTCTAACCTATATAAATCAATGTTGATGGCCTGGATTGAAGCGTGCAGAGGGACTTAATGTAGGAGGAACCCGGAGTACCTGCAGAAAACCCACGGCCACCTTTGTGAAAGGAGAGTGCATTAACCACTGCACCTCCCCACCACCCCTAACAGTACATAAAACCACGAACTACACCTCCCAACCACCCCAGTACATAAAACCACGTACTGCACCTCCTAACCACCCCTAACAGTACATAAAACCACTACACCTCCTAACCACCCCTAACAGTACATAAAACCACTGCACCACCCAACCACCCCTAACAGTACATAAAACCACTACATCTCCCAACCACCCCTTACAGTACATAAAACCACTACACCTCCCAACCACCCCAGTACATAAAACCACTACACCTCCCACCCACCCCTAACAGTACATAAAACCACTACCCCTCCCACCCCCCCCTTACAGTACATAAACCCACTCCACCTCCCAACCACCCCTAACAGTACATAAAACCACTACACCTCCTAACCACCCCTAACAGTATGAACATAAAACCATGTACTACACCTCCCAACCACCCCAGTACATAAAACTACTACACCTCCCAACCCCCTTAGTACATACCCACTCTACACTTCTCAACCACCCCTAACAGTACATAAAACCACTACACCTCCTAACCACCCCTAACAGTATGAACATAAAACCATGTACTACACCTCCCAACCACCCCAGTACTTAAAACCACTACACCTCCCAACCACCCCTAACAGTACATAAAACCACTGCACCTCCCAACCACCTTAGTACATAAAACCACTACACTTCTCAACCACCCCTAACAGTACATAAAACCACTGCACAACCCAACCACCCCAGTACATAAAACTACTACACCTCCCAACCACCCTAGTACATAAAACTACTACACCTCCCAACCACCCCTAGCAGTACATAAAACCATGTACTACACCTCCCAACCACCTTAGTACATAAAACCACTACACCTCTCAACCACCCCTAACAGTACATAAAACCACTGCACAACCCAACCACCCCAGTACATAAAACCATGTACTACACCTACCAACCACCCCAGTACATACAACCACTACACCTCCCAACCACCCCAGTACATAAAACCATTGCACCTCCCAACCACCCCAGTATATAAAACCACTACACCTCCCAACCAACCCAGTATATAAAACCACTGCACAGCCTAACCATCCCAGTACATAAAACCATGTACTACACCTCCCAACCACCCCAGTATATAAAACCACTACACCTCCCAACCAACCCTAACAGTACATAAAACCACTGCACAACCCAACCACCCCTGTACATAAAACTTTTGCATATTATTTTGATTGAACAATCAAATGTCCTGTTACATTTTAAATGAATTAAAATTTTGCTTTATTGACAAATGTCTTTATTTATTAAAAGGTAATTGGTTACATCCAATTTGAAGTATATTCCATTCATGTTATAAACATGCATATGGTTTTAATACTGGTAAAATGTTTACACGACACATTCAAATTTTTTATAAGTTAAAAATATCAAAGCAGTAAACATTATCTTTTTAACAAACACCAAATTAAGGATTTTAATAGGAATAAATTTAAGAGCACAATTAAAAGTTAAAATGTTTTGCTGAGATAAAACATCATGGAATGCCGACTTTTCCATGAATTCTACTCTGCACAAGTATAATTTCCGGATGAAAACGTGAAAAACACTTGATCTGCATGAATTCAAATTTAAGCTCACAGTATACATTCTCTTCATACATGCACCAGTTGCCTTTGTAATTCTTGACATACCAAATGACCTTGACCTTGACCTGCTCACAAAGTCATATTATACATTCAAAGTGTGTATTACCCTTTTTGTTGTTGTTTTGTACCAGATAGGACTGGTATCGTGTATCATTGATTTATTGAGATAAAAAAAAAATGCTCTGGCACTTTCTGTGTACATTTGTTCAGCGATGTGAGGTAAGATATCACCTGGACAAAGGGAACAGACATATTTGCTGAGAATTCATTATTGTTTAGCATATTTAAATTACAAAATGTTAAGATTTACTGTCTACATTAAAGTGTACCATTACAGTCATTTGGGTTGCAAATTAGTTGTTACCTGTCCATTTTATACTTGTATTGTATACCTTATGTCCAAGGAACATTGAGTCGTTACATATTAGCATTAAGTATTATACAGCTATATTTTATGTACAACAGTATTTGTATTGTTTGTGGGTGAGCCAGTTTGTTTAAGTAGACTATAGCTAAGTGTCTGACTAAGTATTGATTATAGGAAGGGAGCTGATCTTGAGAAGATGGGAATAATACCTCTGGTATTTGATAATTAACTGTCTCAGCCTGCTCAACAAGAGACTCATATACTGGACATGTTGTAAATAGCAGGCTCTTGTAGACACACATAGGGGTTCCTAATTAGGATACAGAACACTGGTGTATTTGTTATGTACAGGATGTGTCTTGACCAAATGTTTTCTTTCATGAAAGGGTCTTATATCGATTTGCCCTTTCATCTATATGATTAATGTGCTGATGTATTTAAGCAGTTGTGCATGTGACTTCCTTGACGTGATTGTTTTTGTGTGATATTGATTTAACTCTCAATTAATTAGTTTTCATGACGCACACACTATTGCTGCTATTTTAGATTCTGACAGATTGATTGAATGTTTTAGAGCATTTGTTTCTGCTTTAAACACTAAATTATGCCAAATCATTTGGATCATAAATGGTGCTGAGTCTCTGTGTTACGTATACACACACTAGATTGCTATAGATACAAGTTACAATACATCTACACACTTGACTAAATGAGGCACAGCCATACATTTATATAAACTAACCAAATATTTAAGCACTTGGTTTACCATAAATACTATATAATATGTACCTAATCAGGAGTCAAACTTCATAAACTCAACATCCTTCATGACTTAACAGTGACAAAACATACATACGAAGATCCTTCATGACTTAACAGTGACAAAACATACATACGAAGATCCTTCATGACTTAACAGTGACAAAACATACATACGAAGATCCTTCATGACTTAACAGTGACAAAACATACATACGAAGATCCTTCATGACTTAACAGTGACAAAACATTCTTATGAAGATATTAATGCTGCTATACACTAAACTTATCCTGCTCTTGTAAGTATACACTTAACATCTTATTACATTTGTATGATATACCACCACTCATTGACAAGGTCTGCCTTGTAAATCATTTTCTCAGTCAAATCCCAGTATAATGCCATGTCCTCAAATTGAGGACTGTGGTAGTGACAACAAAAAATAACAAGGCACTGACTCTACTGTTGTGTGTATACTGTATATATATATGTATTGGGCATGATGTAAAACATTATACGATGATGGACTTTTGTGCTGGTGAATATGATGTGGATACATGATATGAACCTGAAAAAGTGATAATTTGACTGAGGTAAAGCCGAGGTCTATATAACTTTTTCAGGTTCATATCACATTATATTTACCAGCACAAAAGCCCATAACTGTTTTATTATATGCTTCAACAATACAATTTGTAATGTTCTGGAACGAGACTCTGTGTAAAATAAATACAGGCTATATTTAGAAATTGATTTTCACCAGATAACCAGACTACATGAGTTTTTGAGGACTTGTCACGTGTATAGGATCCGGCCAATTGCAATGTGATTGCAGGAAATTTTCAAGTATATAATAATGATTGTTTTATCACGCAACTGTATAGTTGCTAATTGTAACTTAAGTCTTCATAAACCTGCATCTCGGGAAATGAAGTATTCTAAGTTTGTCTAAAGGTAGCATCCATCATGGAAATAACACTTGCACTGACTTATAAATACGTACACTGGATTTCATTGCTTAATTTTTAACACTATCTTTCTATTTATAGGGACAGCTTTGGTCCTTAGTCTATTTCCATGTCTGCGAGGGGAGTGCAGTACGTTTATGATCCGAGAATGACAAAGTCTCAGCACTACCGACAGGATGTTGTGTCACGGAAGCGGGAGGAGCGGGCTGTGCGAGAGCACCACAAACGTGAGAGAAAGGTAGTCTCTTACCTCTCTGACGATGGTAATTTTCCAAGTTTTAAGATGCAGCTCAGCAAGATTGGTCTACAACTGAGGGATATCCCAGGAGATGGGTAAGTACATGTACAAGACATCCTGGCAGGGGGACACATGAATAAAGGAGATATTCCAGGGGATGGATGAAGGTGTAAAAGATCTGAGACATCCTGTTTGTTGATGTGTTAAGAAACACTGATATGGTCTCTTAGTTTACAGGATCTTTCAAAGGAGAAGTTGAGTTCTGTTGTATCTTTACTTTACAAAGTTTTTTTTACCTGTTATACCTTGTTGGTACATGGTCATGTGACTTCATATTGAAATATGCTCTGATAATACTGGTGGATTACCTCAGAGAATCACATTAAACCATTGATGAACAGTGGTTAGCATTTTTTCTCAACAAGTGCTATAGATGGATATATAAGTGAAAAATGGTAACTGCAGCTTAATTAAATACTTGGGAGCCAATTTGTCAACAGACTGACCATCCGTGATTTGCTAAAGACTTCTGTAATGCTAAGTGTATGTAAATATTTCTTCTAGGAATTGTCTATTCCGAGCTTTGGGGGACCAACTGGAGGGTCATGGTAGGAACCACTTCAAGTACCGATATGATGTTGTCAACTTCATGTCAGAACACCGGGAAGACTTTGAACCATTTGTGGAGGACGACGTTCCATTTGATCGACACAGTGAGTTCTAGGTGTTCAATAATAATATCACAGTAATTTTGGATCTATATACTTATATAGCTATTCATGATTTCAGGTGGAACTTTATCTACGCTAACACTATAACCATTTAATTATCCTGGATCATACCTGTTACCTGTACTTTATCTAAGCTGGATATTCCTAACCCTGTTAGTTAATCTAACCAACTTTGATTTAACCCTTAAGCTCTGTCACAATCCTCTCCAATAGAATTATCTTGAAAATCATTTATAATTGATCTTCTCTAATTTTTAAACTCTGCTGTCTGATTTTCTAAAATGAATTATCCCTGAAGGCCTCTAACACCTGAGTTTTGATACATAGAATGATATACCAGTTAACACTGCCCATCGATCTCTTCCCTTGTATAAATCATCTTGTGTAATTTCAAATAGACATGATATTCCTTGGTTCATTATGGAACCTGAATCATATTGCCCTATTGAACCATTTGACCATCTTACCTATTGTATTATATGAACCCCTCTATCTCTGACTCCTTTAATCTTCTAAATCCCTCTTCTCAAGACCCATCTAACCACGAAACCCCTCTACCCCTGACCCCTCTAAACTCTGAACTCCTCTACCCCTAACCCCTCTGCCCCCCTCTAACCTCAGAACCCTACTACCTGAGCCCTCTAACCTGTGAACCCCACTCCTGATCCCTCTTGCCCGCTTTACCCCTGACCCCTTTAACCCCCTCTACCCATGACCCCTCTAACCTCTTAAACCTGCTTTCCTATACCCCTCTCACCTCTAAAACCCGCTTTCCTTAACCCTTCTCACCACTGAACCCGTCTTCCTCAGAGCTTTAACCTACAAACACCTCTTCTCCTGACCCCTCTGACCTCTGAAATACTCTGAGACCTCTTACCCATAAACACCTCTACTCTTGCGCCCACTAATCCCTAAGTCTGATTTAGCACCTAATGACCCCTGGTAGTTTGTATAAGTCACCTGTTGACTACACCTACACTAATATGTGCTACTTACAACTACAACTAGAAGTTATACCAATATGTATTGTTTTAAAAAAAGTGGTATAAAAATGATCAAAAATGATTGATTTGGTTTTCATGTAGAAAACTGATGGACCCTGTATTTATAAGATTGAGTGTGAGGAGTTAATTAGGTGTAAACAGCCATTGTCCCTGAGTATTGATGTATGGTTGTGTACTCTGTCTTCCCATATAACTCCAAATCTCAAAATCTACTACATAAAGCTATGCATCACACACTACTGTAGCTCTATAAGATCTGCATTTATAATTACTGCAGAGATCTAGAAAAGCTAACAATGGCTTAAATTGGAAATTTTCACTGACAAGATTACAAATTAAATAGACTTTTCCATTAAGCTTTGTATACAATGTATTATATTTTCTTTTTATCTTATTTCAGTTCAGAATCTACGAAAAATTGGTACGTACGCAGGAAATGATGCTATCGTAGCTTTTGCTAGACTCCAACAGGTCAATGTAATCATCCACCAGCTCAGCTCGCCCTTCCTTCTGGTATGTACACTCAACAGGAAAACAACATAGTGGTCCCAGTATCACTGCCAAAACTGTAACCGTGCGTTAGAACCTTGTTTCTGGCGTCAATATAGCTTTGATAAATCATTTCTGGAGAGAAAATCAAACCTTGCGGGACCTTAATGACAAATTGTTATGAAGATGAAGTAAACGTAATACAATGTATATAATAATAAACAGTGTTCTGTGAGTAAAACTTCAACATGGCTAGACTGCTTTAAACATAATTTTCTTTCATATAATGTATTAATGCGAAGGTGTCTCATTTTTCCAGCTAGTGTCAATAACAGTGGCTAGATTAAAAAGGCTGTTTTTTAATGGTGATTTATCATTGGAATAGAAAGCTGTGAAAAGAACAATGAAAATAATTTGCAGAAAGGGATCTGAAGGAATATCTGTGAAAACTAAACTTTTGGTCATACATATATAGATATGATCTATTCTAAAGTTTAAAGCAATTTGCTGTGTGTTCTGTATGAAAACTATGGTATACTTGACTGTTACTTACATCTGTTTGTATTATATTTGTATATAGATTCAGGGCCTTTCCAAGCCGACGCCCAATGCTCGACAGATACACATCGCCTACCACAATGGTGACCACTATTCCAGTGTGAGACACCTCAGTGACAACACAGAATCCCAAGCCAATCTCCGACTGAAGGTCAGTTCCTAATTAATTAAAGGTTGAAAGTCAAAGTTTGAAAGCTTCTGTTTCCTTATATCATAATTGCAAAATTATTAATTAAGGTTGATGAATTAAGTACAGTGTATTTCACATTTTAAATGGCAATCATTTTGAAATTACTACTTGTATTTACTTGATGTTATAATCATACCCCTTATTATTACATAATAGTATTGCTCTGCATTGATCTTCAAAGTTTTCACATATTTATATAATGTGAAAACCTTCAAGGAATTAAGAGTAGACTTAAATGACACAGTTGGCACATACAGGCTGAACGAGAAAGTTTGCATCATCAAAATATGGTTTGCAAACATAGACCACTTGCAAATGTTTCAAATAAAATTGCAGTAAACCAACCAATTCAAGAGCAATGACTGAAACAATACTATGTCTCTCCCATATTTCACAGGTTGATTTCAAATGGCAATCATAGACTACAATGCCTCATGCTAAATACCTGTTTCTCACATTTTGTTTCCAATATCCTCAACAGGTGGACTGTGGGTCTGATAAGTCTGGACGACCGACCATGAAGATCAACACATCCTCTGCTATGAAAGTTCAGCAAGAGGTCAGAGGTCAAGGTGTGGTGTCAGCACTGAGGGATGAACAGAGTATAGAATATGAAGTAATGGCCGCCACTGGATGTATGGTATGTACCTTTGAAATACCAAGGTGAAATGCAGTGTTTTAAGTAGAACTTACTTTATTTTCCCCCACTTCTAGGTAGGAGAAATCTTTTCCTTAAAACAATTGGGGAACAAATTACAATTTAAGTAAATAAAAAAAATAAAAAAAAATTCTCCTAATTTCTCTCGGTATTGTGCTCATTGCCTTGAGTAACAAAGCTGAACCTTTGGGTGTTTTTTTTCAAGAAACCTTTTCCATTCCTTTTTGTCATTATTGTGAAGCATAAAAGCTGAGTATTAAGCTTTTGTTCAGGGTTATTTTAATTTTGCTGCTGATCTAAAAGAATAACTCTGATATAGTCAATGAAAATTGCAAACAATATTATTAGATTGTTGCTTACCATCTTTAGTAAATGATGAAGAAAGTGACAGAGATGTTGCTCAGGGTTTACTTTTTGTTGTTGTAAAGGATGAAGGCCGGGTGACGGAGACGTTGATGGATTGCCAGTATGATGTGGACTTGGCTATCAGTCAACTTCTACAACTGATGGAGATGGAAGGTATGCTACCCTGTCTAAAGTTAATGTTGCATGGGAGTTACCTCCCCTTGTCTTTGCTTTGCTGAGCAACTGGGGGTACATTCGCGTTACCGGTTGAAACGGTTGAATCGGTTGAACCTGTAAAGAAAACGACAGGTACAGATCTGGACCGAGGCTGACCTCAGGAAAATTTGGCACGTTTAGATTGAGGGGTCCAGACGTGCCTGACCGAAACTAAAATGCTGACTATTGCCAATTTGCGTTATTTCTTTCTAAAACAATGTCAAGTCACATGTAGTTTTTAAGTTACGTTAGGTAATTCAGTGGACGGATGAAAGAAGGTCATAATATTCTTGAAACACTGGTGTTTTTTCTCCGAAACTGTGGATTTTTAGCTCTGCTTATAGAACGGTCCAAGTGTGTTCGTTTATCGTGGAAAATTTCTGCGCTACACATACCGTTTCAACCGGGATACGTGAATGTAGCCTGGGTCTTGACTACTGCAGTGGTTATCTTGAAGTACATTCATATGTCCAGTACTAGTCTAGTGTTGATGTATTGTTAGTGCCAAACATTTGCAAGTTTTTGATAGATTCACCTTCATCTGTCTGAGTTTTTGTATATAGAATGACACAGCTCATTATCAAAAAGTTTAGTATTCAACTTAGGTCGCAATAATTTAAGTGTGTTCATAGTAAAATATATGTACAAGTTTGTTATAAAAGTAAACAGGTTCTGTTGCAAGTCCTGAATGAAATTTATATCTATATAGGTTGCTTAATGAATTGTGTTGCACAGAGGTGTTAGATATGTTTTAATGTTGTGAAGAATTACCTAACATGTATTTAACCACACACCTTGAAATATAAAAGATTATCCCTGTGTATGTGTTATTTCTTAGTGTGTGTTATTATGTAGGAATTTACATAGCCATCTGGAGATACAGATTGAAAAATAATTGTCAGTAAATATAAACACATTATTGAAGTGTATTTCACACAAGAAAGCTGTAGCATATGGTCAATCAATTCAACCCTACTCCTTTTTTAATCTATACTTTTTTTTAAATTATTTTCTGGTATCTAGGAGAACAGGAATATTCATCTTCAGGCCCTTCTGAGGTAACCTCCACCGACAGTGGTGTGTCGTCTGAGACAGGGATGTTCACACCCATACACTCGCGTGACAACAGTTACGGGGGCAGTTCTGGCTACGGATCACTGAGCTCGGCCAGTGGAGCAAGGCCCAAGACTCACAGTGCCAAGGTAAGTCTGCAAATGTTCTTCTTTGTAAATAATTTATTTATTTAGATAGACATTTCAAATGACCCCGCATTTAGATTGATATTTGTCTTTGAAATCTACAAGGTTGTTGAATACAACAAAGGACTGTGTATGGTTTGGGTGCGTTTTGGCCCCCAAATGCATCAAAATTCAAAACCTTTAGATAAACTTTCCAACATTTATATCTTTAATTTTGAATTTTGAATACTTCCCAAATACTATCATGAAATTATTTATTTGTATTTCTATTTATTGCTGCCATGGTAACAAGTTCAAATTTGCGTAAATTAGAAAAGAAAAATAATGTTCAGTGAATATTGTCATATTTTGCATATTTTTTCTCCTCTTAACTATAGAGTGCATGCTTGAACAAACTTAATATCAAAGGATAATGTGTAGGCACTTGTAATACATCTTTAGGATAAATATAAAGGTTGTTTAAAAAGGCGCTTTATGGTAGCTAAGAGAAAACTAGGTGAAAAAAACTGTCAAAATTCAAATATCTTTAATTTATGCAAATAATAACTGGTTACCATGGCAGCCATAATTGAAAACACAAATAAATATTCAAAATTAATGAAACAGTCATTTAAAAGTTCTATTAAAGATTTTTAATTTTGATGGATATTGGGGCCAATATAAATATATTTAAAAGTATAAATAAACTTTTTATATTGAACTATTTCTTAGAAAGAATTTAGCAAAAATATCCAAATATTCAATTTATTCTTTATAAATTCATCATTTATCAATTTCAGAGCATAATAACCATATCCAATAAACAAAAGAAAGAACAGAAGAAATTGGAAAAGAAGAAGAGAGCAGAGGAACGCCACAAACAAAGAGTGCTTGGAATTAACCCTACTCAGCCAGACTCAGAGGATGAAGGTGTTGTGACTGTAGTTTCCAAGGACATCGCCATGATGAAAATCTGATCATCAAATCTGTGGTCTCAAGGGACATAGCAATGATGATGAAAATCGAATATCATATCAGTGGTCTACAGGGACAAAGCCACGATGATGAATATCTAATATCATTATATTGGTGGTCTCAAGGGACAAAGCCACGATGATGAAGATCTGATATCATTATATTGGTGGTCTCAATATACATGAAGATACAGTACATGTATCTGTGATTTTGAGGGAAAAGGTCGTGATGAAAATTGAATATCATGATATTTGTGATCTTTAGGGACAATGTTAATGGTCTCGAGGGAAATCACAATGCATGTATCAAAAACTCTATTGTTAAATGTAATCTAATTGGACATTGCAGTGATATAATTCTTAAACCTTCTTGTTTCTGGTATCTAGAGACAGGGCCTGGACATTTATGTAACTATATATATCTGTTGTAATAACCGTTATTGAAATGTCATGTATTGTAACTTATAGAAATATGTAGGGCATACACTCAACATTATCATCATATCTCGTGTTAATTCACAATGTTGAACATCACTATGAATTCCAAGTACAAAGGGCATATGCAGATAATATAAACTGCTTATATTTTACACAAGATATTATTTTTGCGTCATCAATAGAATTGATCACATATTTGAATATCTGCCAAATGTTTATATACCTCTCGTTCATCATACAAATTTGAATTTTCATGAACAATTGTGAAATTTGATATTCACAAAAATTAAGTGATTGACATTATCTCGTTATTTATATATACAGATCACCAATATAGACATTTATGTTATATTTGTAGATAATAATTTACCTCTTTACAGAATTAATGCTAGCTGTACTTAATTACATTTTGTACATTAGTCGTTAATTTGTTGTTATAAACTGTAAACATGTGTTAAAGCTTAATTGCTTCACCGTAATAATATTGATAAAAAAAATTGATCAATGAAACCATCATAGGATTGTACTGTGTAATTAATGGATTAATTAATTCTCCTGTTGTTAGGATGATTTTATGTGCACTTCACTACTGAGTAGTTTGATTATCCAACAGTGTACTCTTTTAAGGTACACAAACTTCTCCAGGCCGTTTTTGATAATTTAGAATAGACAATCAGCTATATAAAGCATGCTTTGTCTGGTATAATAAACAGCTGAAAACCTTGTCCAGCATACTAGACAACAAGGAAGGGAGTACCCAAAACCGTGCCAAGCATATATATATATATATATACTAGACAACAGTGAAGGGAGTACCAAAAACCTTGTCCAGCATACTAGACAACAGTGAAGGGAGTACCCAAAACCTTGTCCAGCATACTAGACAACAGTGAAGGGAGTACCAAAAACCTTGTCCAGCATACTAGACAACAGTGAAGGGAGTACCCAAAACCTTGTCCAGCATACGAGACAACAGTGATGGGAGTACCCAAAACCTTGTCCAGCATACTAGACAACAGTGAAGGGAGTACCCAAAACCTTGTCTGGCATACTAGACAACAGTGAAGGGAGTACCCAAAACCTTGTCTGGCATACTATACAACAGTGAAAGGAGTACCCAAAACCTTGTCCAGTACACTAGACAACAGTGAAGGGAGTACCCAAAACCTTGTTTAGTATACTAGACAACAGTGAAGGGAGTACCCAAAACAATGTCCAGCATACTAGACAACAGTGAAGGGAGTACCAAAAACCTTGTCCAGCATACTAGACAACAGTGAAAGGAGTACCCAAAACCTTGCCCAGAATACTAGACAACAGTGAAGGGAGTACCCAAAACAATGTCCAGCATACTATACAACAGTGAAGGGAGTACCCAAAACCTTGTCCAGTATACGAGACAACAGTGAAAGGAGTACCCAAAAACTTGTCCAGTATACTAGACAACAGTGAAGGGAGTACCCAAAACCTTGTCCAGTATACTAGACAACAGTGAAAGGAGTACCCAAAACCTTGTCTGGCATACTAGATAACAGTGAAGGGAGTACCCAAAACCTTGTCCAGCATACGAGACAACAGTGATGGGAGAACCCAAAACCTTGTCCAGCATACTAGACAACAGTGATGGGAGTACCCAAAACCTTGTCTGGCATACTATACAACAGTGAAAGGAGTACCCAAAAACTTGTCCAGTATACTAGACAACAGTGAAGGGAGTACCCAAACCCTTGTCCAGCATACTAGACAACAGTGAAGGGATTACCCAAAACCTTGTTTAGTATACTAGACAACAGTGAAGGGAATACCCAAAACCTTGTCCAGCATACTAGACAACAGTGATGGGAGTACCCAAAACCTTGTCTGGCATACTATACAACAGTGAAAGGAGTACCCAAAACCTTGTCCAGTACACTAGACAACAGTGAAGGGAGTACCCAAAACCTTGTCCAGTATACGAGACAACAGTGAAAGGAGTACCCAAAACCTTGTCTGGCATACTAGACAACAGTGAAGGGAGTACCCAAAACCTTGTCCAGTATACTAGACAACAGTGAAGGGAGTACCCAAAACCTTGTCAAGTATACGAGACAACAGTGAAAGGAGTACCCAAAACCTTGTCCAGTATACTAGACAACAGTGAAAGGAGTACCCAAAAACTTGTCCAGCATACTAGACAACAGTGAAAGGAGTACTCAAAACCTTGTCCAGTATACTAGTCACAGTGAAGGGAGTACCCAAAACCTTGTCCAGCATACTAGACCAGTGAAAGGAGTACCCAAAAGCTTGTCCAGTATACTAGACAACAGTGAAGGGAGTACCCAAAACCTTGTCCAGCATACTAGACAACAGTGAAGGGAGTACCCAAAACCTTGTCCAGTATACTAGACAACAGGGAAGGGAGTACCCCTAATCTTGTCCAGTATACTAGACAACAAGGAAGGGAGTACCCAAAACCTTGTCCAGCATACTAGACAACAGTGAAGGGAGTACCCAAAACTTTGTCCAGTATACGAGACAACAGTGAAAGGAGTACCCAAAACCTTGTCCAGTATACTAGTCACCCCAAAACCTTGTCCAGCATACTAGACAACAGTGAAGGGAGTACCCAAAACCTTGTCCAGCATACTAGACAACAGTGAAGGGAGTACCCAAAACCTTGTCCAGCATACTAGACAACAGTGAAGGGAGTACCCAAAACCTTGTCCAGCATACTAGACAACAGTGAAGGGAGTACCCAAAACCTTGTCCAGCATACTAGACAACAGTGAAGGGAGTACCCAAAACCTTGTCCAGCATACTAGACAACAGTGAAGGGAGTACCCAAAACCTTGTCCAGCATACTAGACAACAGTGAAGGGAGTACCCAAAACCTTGTCCTGTTTACTAGACAACAGTGAAGGGAGTACTCAAAACCTTGTCCAGTATACTAGACAACAGGGAAAGGAGTGCAATATGTACCAGGAATGAATTAAATGTATTAATGTCTTTTGGGTTTTGTTATAAACATGTTTTACTGTAGACTAATTACTTAGGTCCCTGGGGTTTGTTATAAGCATGCTTTCCTGTAGAGAACTAATTACTTAGGTCCCTGGGGTTTGTTATAAGCATGTGTTACTGTAGATAACTAATTACTTACGTCCCCTGGAGTTTGTTATAAGCATGCTTTCCTGTAGAGAACTAATTAATTTTTAATGCCATATAAGCTTTAATGAAAATAGTTCTCATACTTCAATATAGGACATTAGGAATTTTTTGGACAGAACATATGTGTTACGAGTATAAATGTGATATGGAGAGTCTTACCATGATATTCAATCCCTTTGTGTAATATGGTCAAGGGTTGTGTGGTAATGGCTACTTATTGAAATGGTCTGTATATTTTGTTTTGATGTTTTCCAATCAATTTTTATATCAATCATGATTATATTATCAAATGCTGTGCTATGGTTTGTATGATGTTTGTAAATAGCGATACAATAACAATGAGATTATTACTGTATGCAATCAATTTGGCATCAGTTGATCATCATTTGTACAGGTCAGAGCTAGATTCTTGGTGAGTATTATAAAGTACTAAATGTGTTGACCAGGGGAATTTTCATTTATTGCAATCCAAACAGTTGAACGGGTCAAACAAGAGTTGTTTGTTTACGAAATAAGGTTGGACCTAGACTAGGCTTGTAGTTTGATGCTGCTTTCGGGCAAGCCTTCACAAAGCCTTGCTAGGTATGCTTAACATTTGCAGGTTTTATACCAGAAAATGTTACATTTAAAAACAGCCGAATCAGTTATACTGCATAACAAACAGAGCCCAGGTCTCGAGTTCTGTTGTACACTGTACAAGGTAATGTGAACCTGGGCCTGTAATACAAATTATGATAGGAATATAGTGATAGTGTGGCCCTGGGTCAGAGTTGCACACATATGCTAACCAGGGTCTCCTTTGTTCTACACATGAGGACCATGGTCTGAGTTTTCATACATATATGTATTTGAGGAGGGCACTTGTTGAAATTGTCTTTCAGATTGTGAAGGAATATGCATACTAAAATGGCTTTCATTTTGAAATTATTTGACTTGATGATTTGTGATAATGTAAATATTTTGTTTTATATTGGAATTATTATTACTCTGAAAACTACATACTCTGTACATAAAACAGATTGTACACTATGTATGTATGGGAAACATTCGTGTCTTCCCACATCATTACATATCTTGGAGTCAATTGTTACTTAAGTTTCATTTTGTCGATGAATTTTAAAATCAATAGAGATATATCGAGAGTTGTTATTAAAAGAGATGACGTATGATTAGCCAATTACCATGATGTATATTTGCTTTTCCAACTTCAGTTCTGAGAGTTTTTTGCTAAATGAATGTATTCAGAATATAGGACAAAGTCACAAGGCTAGAACAAAATGGTCTGTTTGGCTTGAATGTTAATCTTATTTTGGTAACTGACAGTTGTTATACCCTGGTATTTGTTGTATTCACAGAAAACTATTTTAAACAAGCAATAACTATCTTACTGTGAATTTGCTATACATGTATATCATTGAAACCAAATCTTAATCGTTGTCATGATGTTAGTTAGAATGTTAAGGATTACTAGAACTGGTTATACACTATAACAGAGAGTCAGTTGTTTTGTAAATCTGTTTCTCACATTTTTTGTTAATAGTTTTTAAGTTTAATGCATTTTGAAGCTGAAATTAACCAAAACAGAATGTTGCATCATGTTTTTGTTCAGAATATAAGGAGTGTTTTAAAATTTCATCCAGCATGGAGCATTTATTAAATTATTTCAGTCCAATATGTACTCGCAGTAAAAATGCAGATTTCATTTTCTTCTTCGATATCTGACAGAGATAATTCATATATACCTTATTAACACATTTTCACTTTGGAGTCTAGAGCTAGTTATCTCCCTTGAAAGTCATTTTGTAAAAAAAACAAAAAAAAACGTGATTCTCATTGAAAAAGATGAGGTGCATATGTAGGAATGGTAAAAATCAGCTGATTACCCGTTTACAAAAATGTGAAGTAGGAAAACACATCCAGCGTAATAGAATGAAAGGATAACATTGTAGCCCTCCTATCAATGGGCTAGCTCCGTTTACATGCCGTGAGCTTAACCTATTCACCCCAAAGGTCACATTTGAACCTTACCAAATCGAAGACTGGGCAAGTCCAGGTTAGATATGTAGGGGCGAATGAGTTAATACAGGTAAGGTATACTTCATTACTACTGATAAGTTTGATCTTTATACTGAATAAATAATATATGTCGAGATACATTTATTGTATAACGGGTAATTTTTGTGATAACTTTATTGAAAGGTTCACTCTTGACAAAATGTATAATTAAATGACACATCATGATCAGATCTAATAAAGCATGCATTAAATTATTCTGCATGGAGTGTGAAAATAAAGTTATCGCAAATCCAACCCGTTATAAAGTATGTACAAAGATTGTTTACCCCGAGACTATTGTACAGGTGTTTACTGTTGATGTTATGTACATGTACTATACCTTTATCTTGACATTTACGAGTACTCCATAGATATGTATATAGAGTTACACAACTGGTTCAGTACCAAATGAGTTTATATCTATTTTTTCAATAAAATTTATATTTTTCGCAGACACTGTGTTTGACAGTTTTTATGTTTTCTGTCTTTACTTTTTGTTGTAGTTTCAGAATGTAGAATTAACTGGGAAGCTAGAATTAACCACCTCACACTTATTAAAGGGTTCTGTTAAACTTAAGAGTATGATTTATGATTGTTCAATACCGTAGAGTGCCTAAAATTTGGCGGGTCAATATTTCACGGTTTTGTATTCAATACATATTCCCGGGGGTTAAATTTTGCTGTGCACCCGAATCCCATATGTTGTGCATAGCATTTTGACTCACTTGTCATCATTTAAGGGTTAAACCTCGAAATCCTGATCCTGAGCGTCGTCATCCGCCAATGACTTCACTCGAAAGAAAATCAAATGTGTATGTACCTTTATAGGAGTAAACTGTAATCAATTAATCATGCACCTACTGTATACACATAAATATGCTGTGGCCACTTAAATTTAAGTGTAGTTTTTACATGGACTGCCCAGTGGTTCGGTATTAATCTGATTTGAGCTCATTTAAGCTTGCATAACAGCGTTGGGTTAAAGTATTTTCAACATTTTGTGATTAGATCCGTAAAAATGGTTAACATTTTCGATAATTTTGCTGGTGTTTAGAATTCAGGGATATTAGTCAAAGCGTGAATATAGCGAAATTGAAAACCCCATAAAATATAACCGCTATACAGTATCATAATTTGACGACAAAATCTGGTATAATTATCATAAATTAATATAGGTTGTTTAGGGTTAGTGTCCTTCCAACAGCTAAATAGGTCATATGAAGACCGCTTTCATGGTAATAAGGCCACTGCAGTGCTACATAAAAGTGTCATTTCACTGAAACATCATGCTTTGACAGGACAGCACAATACCCCACACTTCTTATTATAACAAGGACAGCACAATACCCCACACATCTTATCGTAGCAAGGACAGCACAATGCCCCACACATCTTATTGTAACAAGTACAGCACAATACCCCGCACATCGTATCCTAACAAGGACTCCACAATACCGCACAATACCCCACATATATTAACGTAAAAAGGACAGCACAATAGCCAACACATCTTATCGTAACGGGGACAGCACAATACCCAACACATCTTATCCTAACAAGAACAGCACAATACCCCCCACATCTTATCGTAACAAGGAAAGCCCAATACCCCACACATCTTATCGTAACAAGGACAGCACAATACTCCTGAGATATTATCCTAACAAGGACAGCACAATACCCCACACATCTTATCGTAACAAGGACAGCACAATACTCCACACATCTTATCCTAACAAGGACAGCACAATATCCCACACATCTTATCGTAACAAGGACAGCACAATCCCCCACACATCGTATCCTAACAAGGACAGCACAACACTCCACACATCTTATCCTAACAAGGACAGCACAATATCCCACACATCTTATCGTAACAAGGACAGCACAATACTCCTGAGATATTATCCTAACAAGGACAGCACAATACCCCACACCTCTTATCGTAACAAGGACAGCACAATACCCCACACATCTTATTGTAACAAGGACAGCACAATATCCAACACATCTTAACGTAACAAGGAGAGCACAATACCCCACACATCTTATTGTAACAAGGACAGCACAATATCCAACACATCTTATCGTAACAAGGAGAGCACAATACCCTACACATCTTATCGTAACAAGGACAGCACAATACTCCACACATCTTATCGTAAAAAGGACAGCACAATACCCCACACATCTTATCCTAATAAGGACAGCACAATACTCCACACATCTTATCGTAAAAAGGACAGCACAATATCCCACACATCTTATCCTAACAAGGATAGCACAATACCCCACACATCTTATCGTAACAAGGACAGCACAATACCCCACACATCTTATCGTAACAAGGGCAGCACAATACCCCAAACATCTTATTACTTATCGTAAAAAGGACAGCACAATACCCCACACATCTTATCCTAACAAGAACAGCACAATACCCCACACATCTTAGCGTAACAAGGACAGCACAATACCCCAAACATCTTATTACTTATCGTAAAAAGGACAGCACAATATCCCACATATCTTATCGTAACAAGGACAGCACAATGATCCTGACATATTATCCTAACAAGGAGATCACAATACCCCACTCATCTTATCGTAACAAGGACAGCACAATGCGCCTGACATATTATCCTAACAAGGAGATCACAATACCCCACTCATCTTATCGTAACAAGGACAGCACAATGCTCCTGACATATGATCCTAACAAGGAGAGCACAATACCCCACACATCTTATTGTAACAAGGACAGCACAATATCCAACACATCTTATCGTAACAAGGACAGCACAATGCTCCTGACATCTTATCCTAACAAGGACAGCACAATACTCCACACATCTTATCGTAAAAAGGACAGCACAATATCCCACATATCTTATCGTAACAAGGACAGCACAATGCCCCTGACATATTATCCTAACAAGGAGATCACAATACCCCACTCATCTTATCGTAACAAGGACAGCACAATGCCCCTCACATATTATCCTAACAAGGAGAGCACAATCCCCCACACATCTTATCCTAACAAGGCCAGCACAATACCCGACACATCTTATCGTAAAAAGGACAGCACAATATCCCACATATCTTATCGTAACAAGGACAGCACATATCCCACACATCTTATCCTAACAAGGGTAGCACAATACCCCACACATCTTATCGTAACAAGGACAGCACAATGCTCCTGACATATTATCCTAACAAGGAGAGCACAATACCCCACACATCTTATCGTAACAAGGACAGCACAATATCCCACATATCTGAACAAGGACAGCACAATATCCCACATATCTGAACAAGGACAGCACAATGCGCCTGACATATTATCCTAACAAGGAGCGCACAATACCCCACACAGCTTATCGTAAAAAGGACAGCGCAATATCCCACATATCTTATACCCCACACATCTTATCGTAACAAGGACAGCACAATACCCCACATATCTTATCGTAAAAAGGACAGCACAATATCCCACATATCTTATCGTAACAAGGACAGCACAATACCCCACACATCTTATCGTAACAAGGAGAGCACAATGCCCCACACATCTTATTGTAACAAGGACAGCACAATATCCAAAACATCTTATCGTAACAAGGAGAGCACAATGCCCCACACATCTTATTGTAACAAGGACAGCACAATATCCAAAACATCTTATCGTAACAAGGAGAGCACAATGCCCCACACATCTTATTGTAACAAGGACAGCACAATATCCAAAACATCTTATCGTAACAAGGAGAGCACAATACCCGACACATCTTATCGTAAAAAGGACAGCACAATACCCCACATATCTTATCGTAAAAAGGTCAGCACAATATCCCACATATCTTATCGTAACAAGGACAGCACAATACCACACACATCTTATCGTAACAAGGACAGCACCATCTTATCGTAACAAGGAGAGCACAATACCCCTCACATCTTATTGTAACAAGGACAGCACAATATCCAAAACATCTTATCGTAACAAGGAGAGCACAATACCCGACACATCTTATCGTAAAAAGGACAGCACAATACCCCACATATCTTATCCTAACAAGGACAGCACAATACCCGACACATCTTATCGTAAAAAGGACAGCACAATACCCCACATATCTTATCGTAACAAGGACAGCACAATACCACACACATCTTATCGTAACAAGGACAGCACAATCCCCCTGACATATTATCCTAACAAGGAGAGCACAATACCCCACACATCTTATCGTAAGAAGGACAGCACAATACCCCACATATCTTATCGTAAAAAGGTCAGCACAATATCCCACATATCTTATCGTAACAAGGACAGCACAATACCCTACACATCTTATCGTAACAAGGACAGCACAATGCCCCGCACATCTTATCGTAACAAGGACAGCACAACACCCCACACATCTTATCGTAACAAGGACAACACAATACCCCACACATCTTATCGTAACAGGGACAGCACAATACCCCACACATCTTATCCCCCACACATCTTATCGTAACAAGGACAGCATAATACCCCACACATCTTATCGTAACAAGGACTGCACAATACCCCACACATCTTATCGTAACAAAGACAGCACAATACCCCACACAACTTATCGTAACAAGGACAGCACAATACCCAACACATCTTATCGTAACAAGGACAGCACAATGCCCCGCACATCTTATCGTAACAAGGACAGCACAACACCCCACACATCTTATCGTAACAAGGCCAGCACAATCCCCCACACATCTTATCGTAACAAAGACAGCACAATACCCCACACAACTTATCGTAACAAGGACAGCACAATACCCTCTTATCGTAACAAGGACAGCACAATACCCTCTTATCGTAACAAGGACAGCACAATACCCAACACATCTTATCGTAACAACGACAGCACAATACCCCAAACATCTTATTATAACAAGGACAGCCCAATACCCCACACATCTTATTGTAACAAGCACAGCACAATACCCCACACATCTAATCGTAACAAGGACAGCACAATACCCCACATATCTTATCCTAACAAGGACAGCACAATACTCCACACATCTTATCGTAACAAGGACAGCATAATACCCCACACATCTTATCGTAACAAGGACACCACAATACCCCACACATCTTATCGTAACAGGAAAAGCAGAATGCACATCTTATCGTAACAAGGACAGCACAATCCCCCACATATCTTATCGTAAAAAGGACAGCGCAATATCCCACATATCTTATCGTAACAAGGACAGCACAATCCCCCACACATCTTATCGTAACAAGAACAGCACAATCCCCCACACAGCTTATCGTAACAAAGCCAGCACAATACGCCACACATCTTATCCTAACAAGGACAGCACACTACCCCACACATCTTATCGTAACAAGGACAACACAATACCCCACACATCTTATCGTAACAGGAAAAGCAGAATGCACATCTTATCGTAACAAGGACAGCACAACACCCCACACATCTTATCGTAACAAGGCCAGCACAATCCCCCACACATCTTATCGTAACAAAGACAGCACAATACCCCACACAACTTATCGTAACAAGGACAGCACAATGCCCCGCACATCTTATCGTAACAAGGACAGCACAATTCCCCAAACATCTTATTATAACAAGGACAGCACAATATCCAACACATCTTATCGTAACAAGGAGAGCACAATACCCCTCACATCTTATTGTAACAAGGACAGCACAATCCCCCACACATCTTATCGTAACAAAGACAGCACAATACCCCACACAACTTATCGTAACAAGGACAGCACAATACCCCAAACATCTTATTATAACAAGGACAGCCCAATACCCCACACATCTTATTGTAACAAGTACAGCACAATACCCCACACATCTTATCGTAAGAAGGACAGCACAATACCCCACATATCTTATCGTAAAAAGGACAGCGCAATATCCCACATATCTTATCGTAACAAGGACAGCACAATATCCCACATATCTTAACAAGGACAGCACAATACCCCACACATCTAATTGTAACAAGTACAGCACAATACCCCACACATCTAATCGTAACAAGGACAGCACAATACCCCACACCTCTTATCGTAACAAGGACAGCACAATACCCCACACCTCTTATCGTAACAAGGACAGCACAATACCTCACACATCTTATCCTAACAAGGACAGCACAATACTCCACACATCTTATCCTAAAAAGAACAGCACAATACCCCACACATCTTATCGTCACAAGGACAGCACAATACCCCACACATCTACATATCTTATCGTAAAAAGGACAGCACAATAACCCACATATCTTATCGTAACAAGGACAGCACAATTCCCCAAACATCTTATTATAACAAGGACAGCCCAATACCCCACACATCTTATTGTAACAAGGACAGCACAATCCCCCACACATCTTATTGTAACAAGGACAGCACAATCATCCACTCATCTTATCGTAACAAGGACAGCACAATACTCCACACATCTTATCCTAGCAAGGACAGCACAATACCCCACACAACTTATCGTAACAAGGACAGCACAATACCCAACACATCTTATCCTAACAAGGACAGCACAATCCTCCACACATCTTATCCTAACAAGAACAGCACAATACCCCACACATCTTATCGTAACAGGAAAAGCAGAATGCAACAGCAAGCAAGATTTGAACCTGGGACCTCATAGCTCTATGAGGATGCTGTAACCGATTGAGCTACTCGGTCAACTACGATCCACCCAGTCCAGTTCTGCTACATTCCTTCATCCTTCAAACTGGAGGCCATACAAGACACTATCTCAACTTCCCTGGGTATACTTACATGTAGTTCGGCAACAAATGTAATAGAAAAGAAAGCATGCGATGGCCAGACCAGGACCTCTGAGCTCTAAATAAATGCTCTAACCACTCAACCTTCCTGGTCGACCCAGTTCAGTTCCGCTTCAAATTCTTTGTGAAAGAAGACAACTGATACCAAAAAATGATTTAATGAAATTTATTTACAAAAATATCTAGACTAGATGATAACAGCACATGAATATGAAATATGTATATATGACAAACAACGATACACGAAGATATTTTCAATCACACTCACATAGATTATACACACTTCTCTTATTGTATATCACAGTTGTTTAAAAACTATACATCTGTATGGGAAAACTCAAACCCTAAATTGATTGAAAGTTATTGCAAAATAGAAAGTTGTAATATTGGATTTAAATACACAATGTATAAAAATTGTAAATATCGATTCAATATCTATTTCCGTTACAAATTGTAATTCACTAATGTCGTTAAAACAGAAAATTATATCAAAAAGGAGTCGAAGGAAAGAAATCATAAAAAAAATCCCTGAAAGTACAGTCCAAATCTCTCCGATTTATCAATTTTTATTTTAAGGTCATGGTTAAGCTGCATTTATGACACATTTATCAGATATTGCAATATAATTCCTGAAAACAGGCCGTGAATTTTCATAACGGGGCAGAACTCAAATACTTCATCCCAAAGTATGTTATTAATTCACACAGACACCCTCTTGAATTGAATTATCAGCTCAATGTTACAGGTTGCACATAACACTGAGCCAGAGTTTGAAAAGTCTAAAATAAATTAGTCTGCAGCATGATACGGATAAATTCTGATTGGTCGACTTTGCCGTCACCATTGAGATCCGCCTCCTCAATCATCTCCTCCAGCTCCTTCTGTGTAAACTTGATACCAGCATCTTCACAGGCCAGCTTCAATCCATCCAGTGATATTGCTCCTGTCTTCTCTGGAAAACAGAAATCAATTAACATCAAGAAATGCTTGACATTTTGTACCATATTTTAGGTGAGATGATTACATATTATCTGTTCATGTGCTATATAAAAAGAATACTGGAAAGTTTTAGCCCAGACAAACTTTCGCCCTGCCATATTCACCTAGTGTTGATTTCGCTCTTAACAGCTAATTACTACGCAAATTGAAAAATTCGCCCTCATTAAGGGCGGGCAAAATGTATATAGAGTAGACATGTATTATACTGAGTCTGTATTCTACTGTTCTAACAGATCTAGAACTTCCTCTTGTTCTATATTGGGCTTAATCCGGCAACAAAACTTGACTTATTCATTTTTATCCTTCAAATATATATAAATAAGTGACTTATGGCAAGAAAAACAATAAGAAAAACATAAAGAAAATAATAATAAGCAATTTCCATTGTTATACAAGTAAGATTTTATGAAAAGGTTTATAGGATTTTTGTTTTTTTAATTTTAAAAGCGCTATTATTTATTGATTATCGAATAGTTTAAACATTTTGTCGCAGATAATATTGTTCAACAACAATACATGCTACTGCATAATATTATACTTTGCATCAATGACAACACAACAGTAAAGTGCATCTTCAGTATATAAAATCTGTTTCTAATTATAGAATCAAATAAAATGTAAAAAAGTCATATACAATTTTGGCTATTAGATTCTTAATTCCAATTTAGGCTTCAGGTGATTTTCTGCCATTCCAGAATACTTGGACCTTATTCCAGGTTGATAGTAAATTTTATGGAAGGTATTTTGAGTTAAATGTTCAGACAAGTGTCTTCTATAGGTGTTAGATTTTTTTTATTTTCCTCCTAGAACCTTCATATTCTTGGTTAACTTTCTCATTTTTCTAGGTAACTTTTTAACCCACAGCTGCTTTTGAAGGACAATATTATTAATAATTACTAGACTGTAGATTTCTTGTATATAGTTGAGTGTTGGGGATAAGGTTAGCCATATTACACATTTGAATGGTGGTTTATAAGAGTTGTCATACTTTAGGTTTACTAAGAATGTCTGATGATTCACTGTACCTGAGTATTAGGCAAAACGCAAAATAGCCCTACTTGCTGTAATGTTTTTGTACCTAACGGTACCCTTAACATTTTTGAAGAAGCACTGCCATAGTCAAGATCACACTCCTACATAAATCAAATGAAATTACTTTCAAAAATAAAAATGTGTTACCTATATATAGCTACGTATATATATATACCTACCATAAATTTGTTCAAACATGTTATAGAACACCTATTTATGTTTGGCCAATTACTGATGCATTAAATCCATTCACATATGAAGTATCATATTATTCATTCCAAGTGCAAGAAATTATTTTTGTGTAAATGTGCAACAATCATCTAAACAACATACCGTAATCAAACATGTTAAATCCTTTGAGTATTTCATCATACATGTCTCTGGCGTCCCCCTGTCTGTCTATCACCGCCTCCAGAAACTCAGGGAAATCTATCATACTAAAACACAAACATGAAAGATGATAAGCTAAGTCTGTTATGTTCTGAATGCCTCCTCTAGAATATTACATATACAGTAAAAAATGTTTTTTATTACATATACAGAAAAAAATGTTTTTATTACATATACAGAAAAAAATGTATTATCATAATTATTGTTTTTCGTAGGATTGCAACTTCAGCTCATCAAGGCCATTTCATATTAGAGTTATAGACCTTCATGATGGTAAATGTAAAGTGTAAATACTGGGGTATCACTTTTTCAGACATATATCACCTTAAATGAACCATCATAAAGTCCATTACTTATTCATTAAATGTACTTCAACAATAAACATTTAAAAAGGTTAATATTGATTTGTGGCTTGGGTGCCAGGTTAAGTTCTTGTCCTATTTGTAATGCAGGTTCTCAATGGTACATGATTTGGACAACATTGATTTTATCAGACAATCACACATCTAAATATAAAACATTACATAGCATCACATTAGATCATGAGTATATATATAAAATCATAGGTCCTCTACATCAGCGTTCCTTGTCTGCGATGCTCTCAGCTTAATTGCTGCCTTCGGCTGTCTTTAGCCGAGGGGACTATTGGTTTTATATAAAAGCTATATTTTCAATTATAGCATATCAATTCTATCTTCTTGTAATATGATGTATATGTACATGTAACTGTTCTGTTTCACTGTGTCTTGAAAAAGGAGTGGATCGCTCCGAAAATTTGACAACCTAAACTTGTCCACACTGTTGGAATTACTTCTTTGCCCCATATATAAAATAAGTGTGTATATAAAATATATAATGTGGTATATATATTCACTGAATAACAAAGTATTCATATGATGAAAAATAATTATTAAACCACATGCATGTACATACATTAAAAATGAACTACATGTATGTACAAATGTACACATGTTTATCAATTTAAAAAAAGGCTTTTAAGAAAAAATACATAGATATGTGCTTGGTCACTCAAGTATCAAAATATTGTTTAAATAACTCTTTACTCACTGTTTGCCCTTGAGACTTGTGTCAGATATCAGCTGTTTAGCCTCCTCCCTAGAACACTTAAATCCTAAGGCCCTCATTGCACGGCGGAGTTCGGCTGACCCATGGTACCTGTCAAAAGTTAAATCAAAACAATTAAGTTTTTCAAATCTCCTAGCTGATATCTATGTGACTGATAAAAACTAGCAAAGATAATTCAGACGCTCCTAAAATATCCTTTAAAATGCAGGATATTGAACTGTATAAATTTCCTAATAGTGATTTAGTGGGGATACTCGCTAATTATCTAACCTTATTCCAATATATTGCTGTATAAACAAATATGTACAAATGTATAAATGTAAATAAGACAATGGTATCGACTTTTTTAAATATTATAAATATGCGCAAATTATAAAGGATGAAACAACACTAGCTGTGGCTATCTAATGACCGGAAACACAGTGTGAACAGTGCGAACAGATAAGTTAAATGGAGTGTCAATGTTTTATAGATCTCCTGGAACCATTCCCTGTATTACTTCCCAGTACGCTGATACATACATAATATAGTATGTACCTCCGCTATTTATACAGCTCGGTGGTCTGTGAAGAACATCAGCAATGTAATCTGCCTTAATTGTTAAGGGATACAATAATACCTACACAAAGTACTGTATATCTGAGATGACAGCATTGCACTTATTTATCAACTATGATGTCATGTAATCTCAGCAGACATGAATAGTATCTCAAAATGGAGTTGAGGTAATTATAATCAACAATCAAATCCCACCACATGCTAAAAAGTTGTTTAAGTAAGCATACAACTTAAACTAAGATGTGTCATGTGAACATTATATACACAATTAATTGCTGTATACCCCAAACCGAATCATCCTGGAGTTTCCAGGGGGTACATACATTTGTATATATAAGCTGACTTTTAATCTCTGCACCCCTTGAATATATCCAGATGAAAAGCTTGATTGTATTTATGCCACCTTGTAGATGATACATGTATACAAGATTAATCCTATAATTGATGTACATTAAAAGAGAATCATATGAAATTGTAACGGTAAAATTGACTGGCTTTTACATCGCTCCATCTTCAAAGGACATGTATCAGCCTATGTATTGGTAAGTTATTTTTATTTGAAAACAATCAAATAAATAACTGTGTGTTGTATTCAAAGGGTGCAGATTTCATAATTACGTTAGCATATATCCAAGGAATTTGAGGATGACACTAAAACTGAGCATGGCTTACCCATCACTGTTGTTATCAAACAGTTCAAACACCATCAATAGATCTCTGATTTCTTGAGGAGTCAGCTGCTTTAGAATTCTGTTGGTCATTTTGTATCCATGAATCTCCTTTTCATCCACTGGATTCTTCTTCAAGAGTTCCACTAGCTGTGTGTAATTGATAAATGTGTATCATCAAAGGAAACAAAGCAATTAAGAGACGTCATAAACTCAACACATATTTCATATTGCTTAAACCTGTGTGTGCAGTAGACTCTATGTTACTGTGTTTTAACTTCAATATGTTTGTTTGTCATTGGAAATTGAAGACACGTTATACTATAGTATGAACAATAACAATGACAACAAACAATGACAACAGTCACAATTAGCATCTCTTTATACTCGATTACCAAACACCTTCGACATTACACCAGAGGTGGTATGCAGATTGTCAAAAAAAGGAGAATCAACTTCTACCATTCTTATTTTCGAAGGGAAATTATGAGCTCATTTATTACACTGACACAAGCCGATTATTTCTATACTAACATGTATATGTCCTCTCACGGACCACCTTCAAGGTAGCGATATATCAATTAACAAACAGATGGAAGTTAATTGTACTGTAACGTTACCCTCTCGCCTGGTCGAGGTGGGGGTTGCACAAACATTGGAGCCATTGGGTCTGCTTTCGCAGGCTTAGATCCCTCTTTCGCAGAAGATTTGCCCTTCTTCTTCCCCCCTTTCTTCGATTTTCCCGATTTTCCTTTCTTCTTCGGCATGTTTCTTCTATAATCGCTAAATCTAATGAGACGTACAGGATATGTATCGGGCACCTGTTAAGTGTCCGCCATTTTGACGCTTTAGTTGTTGCTGTGTGACGTCATCGAAAGACCTACGCTTAAAGGGGCGTAACTGCGTAAGGAGTTTGTGCTTATTACTTTACATTAAAAAATATAAAAGGATTGGTTTTATTTTGTTTAATGTCCTATTAACAACTATGGTCATTTAAGCACGTAACATGTAGAAAAACGAAATATGAATGATTGCTAACAAAGAGGAGAGGATTCTATTTCGTTTTCCAGTGATCTCAATTGTTGTATATAAAATTTAATTATTAGCATAAACTATAAATGATTGGTATAAAATATTATTTTATACTGCTATAATGATCCACTCACTCAGTTTTAATAAAAAAAAATGTTATAATATACTCATCAATATGTTTTTTTTCTGGTATCATCTTTAGATAACTCCACAGCTCCAGATATAATGAATTTCAAATGTTTTAATCTATCCTCATTATAATTAAGTGTTTGGATCAAGTTCAGCAATTTAGCTTTCACCAAACCAATGCAAGAAATATTTCAACTTCACTGAGCAAGATATTGAACAAATATATTTGCTTTTTGTTAGCCACTGCATCAGTGTTTACATTTAATTGATTAAAAAAAACAATGTCATTGACTCAATATAAGAGTCAAAACTTAACAATACATCATCACAACTATTTCAACATATTCATTGACAACATAGAATAATTTGTAACTTTTATTCACTTGAAGAAATTCTAAAACCTTAAAAACAATTTACCTTGACCTACAGTATTCCAAATAATTAAACACTGATGCAGTGAGTTGCTAACAAAAAGCAAACATATTTGTTCAATATCCCGCTCAGTGAAGTTGATTTATTTCTTGCATTGGTTTGATGAAACAGAAATACAAATGAATATAATCAGTAAAGGAAATAAAGAAAATCCATTAAGGTAAAGAGACCCAGCACTTTTTTTTTCATGATTAAAAAAAAACGTTTATGCAACAGTGATTTAATCCCTAGACATCTAAATCATAAAGTAGTATCTGGATTATCCATTGCTCAACTGGTCTTATATGACCTCAGAACTAAGTCACCAGGGATGGGGCTGGACTGAGAGCCAAACTTTGTAGCATGATTGCATTTCACAAAGAGATTAAAAGGTTGGGGGTTACCTAGTTGTTATGACCCTAGAACTAAGGCACTAGGTGTAAGGCTGACCCACTCAGACTGAGGGACCAATCCTTGTAGCATGCTATATGGTTATACAATTACAGGGTGGGGATCTAAACTGTTTCTATGTTATGACCTAGGACTGAGATACCTGGGGTGAGTCTGGTCTCAGGGGCTGATTCTAGCATATATTAGCAAGATTAATTGGGTTTTTCTCTTCATTCCCAGCAGTGGTTTATGTTGTTATGGTGCGGGAATCTTAATCAACTCCATGTTATGACTAACTAACAATGTCTCCAGGGTGAGGCCTGATATAGAAGCTGATCATAGTAAGATAGTTGCATTCATTTATTATGAAATGCCCAACCAAAATATGTGTAATTTTAGGGTTGGAATCACCGAAATTTTCTAAGATATGATGCAGGGAAGAAGTGTCAATTCAGATGGAACGGGTCTTGACTCTATGGTCAATACACATTCACTGGCAGCATAGTTCTGCATTTGTCTCTTTATGCCAATTATGTATTTATGTGGTTATATATATGGAATATACATAATTTTAAAGTAGTAAGGCTGTACACACAAAACTTCTCTTTTTGACTAGGTGAGCTAAAAAGGATCACAATTAAAATATAGTAGTCTTTGTGTGAAATTTACAAAATAATAAAAATCTAACAGCAAAATAACTGTTCAAGACTTCATAAAGTAGACAATAAAATGTTACAAATAAACACTTTTAAAAGTATTGAATTGCTCCTCCATGTCCATATTCCCAACCAAAATACAAATATGAAATTGTAAACGAATTGTCTCCCTTCCCCCATATTCTAAATCATCATAACCAAAATAAACGGAATTCCTGATTGTTACATGTACCCAATTTAAGATAGATTTTGCTTCATTTAACTTAGCTTTGTTAAAAAAAAAACTACCCTAAGATCCAGTCACATATGTTGAGGTTATTGTGTAGAAACCCCCAGCAAACTATCGTAGAGTGTCCTAAACATTATGCACACTGATTTTGCTCAACTTTAAAATGAAATGATGTTTAAATAAGATTCATCTGAATAATATGTGGAAATGTATTTAAGCAAGTTTCTTGTTTAAACTAAAATGTTGATGGACAGATAGACAGACACTTCCCAAACCATTGATATCTCTCATCAAAACTGTGTGACAAGGGTTGATGGTTGGCTAGACGTTTATTCTGGTAATCTCAAGTGTTAGGATCCGTCTCTGTCGTTTGTATCTGTACCCTAGTGCAGTCTCTAAACGTCCCTAGCCCTTCTCGTCTCGCCGTCCCTTGCTTTTCTAACATCTTCTCTCGCCGTCCCTTGCTTTTCTAACATCTTCTCTAGCCGTCCCTTGCTTTTCTAACATCTTCTCTAGCCGTCCCTTGCTTTTCTAACATCTTCTCTAGCCGTCCCTTGCTCTTCTAACATCTTCTCTAGCCGTCCCTATAATTGCTCTTCTCTAGCATTATCCCCTTTCTAGGTTATATTTATTCTCGATGATAATCTATTGTTACGTGCATAGATGGTTAGTTGAGACTTGAAGTTCATACCTACAAATGTATGTAATCCTGGATTAATATTCCCGATCTACGTAATCAATTACACAACGTTATCCGAGCTATTCCCGATATACGTAATCAATTACACAACGTTGTAGCACTGACTGTCAAAGGTCCATAAGCCCCACATAGTATAGATCGTCAGTTGAGACTTTAAGATCATATCTATGTAATCCTGGATTCACTGAGCTATTCCCAATATATGTAATCAATTACACAACGTCATAACACTGACTGTGTCACAACTGACAGGTGTATCAAAAGCCTGGCACAATCATTATACAACATCTATTTATAGTCCAGCTCACATTTTCAAAATTACAAATCTCGAAATAGAATATCACCACTTCATTTTTACAAAATGCAATACAATGTACCCTTCTAAGGGGATGTTTCCTTCCGAATTTAATCAAAATTTATTCTTGAAATCTTGCCCAAAAGTTTTTGATTAGAGATACTGGCAGACAAATGTCATGCAGCAACATACTTGGTACATCGTTAATGGGAAAATGGTTTTATATTTAAGTCATTACATTGTACAACTGAATGCATTGGTACATCTTTATATAAAATTTCCTCAAAACCACACAAGATCTATGTTCTAACCCAACTGGGACCACAATATCTGACTCAACTAATTAGGGGCCTCCATTGAGTTGCCATGTTAACAGATTTTGAAATAAGTAATATGTCATATTACAGGGTGTAATTAGACAATACTTTAATTTTCATTCAACTATAAGGTTTTTATAAACCTAGAAACCGATTTTTAACAATTTATGAAAACTACACGATAGAATATGATAATCTAGCTGTACTATTTCTTAGGACCGCATGGGTCAAATCAACCTCATTCAATTAAGAAATGTTCTTCCTCAATAATGTTTTTGAAATGATTGCCCTCCCCCAATGAAGTTTTAGAGCAAATTTGGTTGAAATCTTCTCTGGCGTTTAGGAAGAGATACGTTTTAAAGCAAATTTAGCTAAGTTCCCCTTCAGGGCCTTGGCCTCAGGGGTCGAACCAACCTCATTTAATTAAGAAATAACTGCCCTCCCCTAGTGATGCTTCAGACTACATTTGGTTGAAATCCTCTCTGGCGTTAAGCAGGAGATGCGTTTTAAAGCAAATTTAGCTTAGTTCCCCTTCAGGGCCCTGCCCCCTGGCCTCAGGGGTCGAACCAACCTCATTTGTTTAAGAAATGATTGCCCTCCCCTAGTGATGCTACAGACTAAATTTGGTTGAAATCCTCTCTGGCGTTAAGTAGGAGATGCATTTTAAAGCAAATTTAGCTAAGTTCCCTTTCAGGGCCCCGCTCCCCTGGATCAAACCAACTTCATTTATTTAAGAAATGATTGCCCCCCCC